>NC_141551.1:6680000-6922500 GCF_021556685.1 Rattus norvegicus | reverse complement strand
ATGCGAAAAAATGGTGAATGAGGACCATTATGATCTATCTAACTTTTTTCCTGCCTCCTTGAATTACAAATCGAAGATATACATCAAGACATTTTGTAGATGGAGGAACTGGGGGAACTTGTGGGGTAGCTGACAGTCAGGCAAAGTGAAAGAGGGGCTCCGGTGTCCTGGCTGTCACAGTCTTGTGCTTTTTGGGGTCTGCCTCTTGGACTTGCCCCATCCACATCCTCCATGATGCCATTCTTTTCCCACTGTTTGATACAGAGCGTGTGCTATATCCTCCCTTGGGGACCTGTCATGGCGGAGTGACAGACAGTAACGCTGCCTCTTTACAGCCAAGCATGGCTTTATTAAGGATGATCTAAAAGCTTGTCCTCACAAACATGGCTTCTGAGTCTCACCCTGCTTTATCCTTCTGAATCTGCACTTCCTTTTAAGTGATTAATTAATTCTGCAATATTCACAAAATAGACAGGGCCACCTGCCCATATGGCCTTGACATTTCCGTTCCTGTGATGCAATCAATCCTTTATAATCACCTTCTAAAAACTATTGAAGCAAGACACCATTTTCTGTAAACCTCACTCACCTTTACAACCACACAATTGCAACAGCTACGTCTGCAGCCAATGTAAGCCGAAACAGCTGGCTTTGAAAGTATAGGAAAGTGATATAAATATTTTGGACGATAGAACATAAATACCTAAAAGGAACAGTCATTTGAGATCTTAAACATGTCACGAAATCCTTATGAAGTCAGAAGTCTCAGTGTGGCTCTAGGTTTCTTCTGATAAGAAATACCTTAGAAAATGCCAGGGAGAGAAATAGTGGAAGGACTCAACTCAAACTGAAATCACTGAGGCTTAAAAGGAAAACTAAATCTCCTTTCCAATATTTCAAAACAGCTACTGTAAACCTTCCCTTTCAGAAGGCTGGAACGTTCCTCACAACTAGGGCATAAGCAGACTTAGCCAGAGAAGGGCTAGAGAGGCATAGGAGCTGTGGGGTTCAGAGGAACAGAGGGAGGAGTATGGTGGGTTCCACATTATTTCACTAGCTCTGTTGTTTGCCCTTATCAGAGTCTTTAAGCCCATCCCTTCTTGGTTTCCCCATGGGCCATTGGGTCAGCAGGTTCTTCTGCATTGTTTACTGTTTGCTAGGAAGGGAGCATGGCCTTTCCGGGTTTCTCAGTTTCAGAACGACAAAAATCAGTTCTTTGTGTGGTATCAGCAAGCAAAATGTGTCTGCTGAAACCCCCTTTGTCCTGAGTCAGTGAAGCGTGAAGTCCAGAAATATCTGGGTTAACTCAAAGAAACCACAGGCTCTTTTGAAAATTCCTAAGACCATTTGGGCCTTTTGCATCTCCGGGCTCTCTGCAGCTCTGGTCTCCTGCCAACCACCCCTCTCCATTTGCCTGTCTCTTCTCTGAGCTGTAAGTGCGCTCAACCCATGCAGTCACCTCCATCCAGAGGAACAATGGGATAGAGGGACAGAGCATTAGACTACATGAAGTTCTAGATTCAACCTAGTTTAGCAAATCTAAGACAAAAATAACCAAACTCAATACCCTCCTGCTTCGCCTCCTTACATTTTAATTAACTTTAATTTTGTTAAAATATACATATATAAAATATTAAGCACTTTGCATTGACTGCCTCTTCTGCGTTGTACCTGATGAAACCTCTGGTTACCCTGCACAAGGCTGGGCCTATCAACAGCCAACTGTGGGGTACTAAATGCCCCTGATGAACTGTTGGCAGCTTGACAGTCTTGGTTGTCACCTTCAAGGAGTGAGCCCACCTGGCTCCTCCATGTAGCTCTGAAGCTGAGGTTACAGCTTGTAGTCCTGATGAAAGTAAGTGGGTCCCAAAATATAACACAAAGGCATGGATAAAAGAAGACCTGTAGAGAGAAGGGGCCGGAGACTAGAGCGGGAGAGAAGCAGGCAATAGGAGATGGCAGGAAGAGTAAATGAATATAGGATCTACTTGTAAAGAATTGTCAGAGAAGTAATCCAATCAATAAAAAGCAAGCAAGAAACCAAAACACCTGACTCCCTTCACCCACATGCATACAGGCTGGTGCTCTTTGCCAGCTCAACATCAGGAGCCCTCCAGGCCAGCTCTAAGAATGGGCCTTGCCTTGCTGCTACAGAGGAACTAAGAGTCAGTTAAGTTTGTCCCAGACCTTCTGTGTTTATTGTCTTCTGTGTTTATTTGTCTTTGCAAATTATGAAAATCAATGACTCTCTGACATGCACACGTGGAAAAGATAGATACTGCTTCTCTAAATATGTTTGAAGAGATTTATGAAGTTGGACTACCAAAAGCTATAGGATTAAATGTCAAGAAGAGAATGGTAAATTATTCAGTGGGTGGGGGAGTAAATCTAAAATAGTTCTGCTTTGTGCTTTTAAGTTCTTGGCACACTTCAGAGGGACTGAAGCAGGGACACGAGGGGATGACCTCAAGTTTGGACTGTTTAAGAAAGTTCAGGTCTGGAAACTTATGGCTTTACCCCCACAGTATTGTTGTGCAATTTCTCTGATGTAAAATACAGGTCCACCAAAAGCATTGAGCAGCATGCCTGATATTTAATAACAGCTGGCCTCTGTTATCGTGGCTATTATTGATCAAATAATTGTATATTCAGTCATTTAAAAGAAATGGAAGAAGTTATATCAAGATCACATCAGTATGTGAAAAGAAAGCATCAGGATACACTTTTAAATCTATCAAATAAACATCAGACAGCGAGGGACCTACACGTTGCTACTATTACCCCTTCATTTCTTTTGCATCAAATAAACATTCTCAAAATTAAAGAATGTTAATAGTTACATTTCTGAGCAACTTAGCTGAAAAGGCCAAACCTGGCTCATTATTAAGAACAAGGCTTTGAGGACTGGCAAATGGCTCAGCTCAAAGCCCATGTTGCGGAGGTTCTGGGCTTAGTTCTTAGCACCATGGCTAGTGGTCACGCCCACCCGTGATTAGTTCTCAGCACCATGGCTAATGGTCACACCCACCCGTGATTCTAGCTCCAGAAGTTCTGAGATTTCTGGCCTCCATGACTGCCGGTTCATGTATAGACACTCATAGCTCATATGACAGCTTGAGAAATCCACAGGTAATCTGCTTCAATTGTGACAAATGGCTGCATGACCTTAGGAAGCTGTCTAACCTTTTCTGTCTTTGTCTCTTCTGTGGTGGGGTTGGTGACTAATGACTTCATTAATGTACCATGTGGCTAAGAGATTACTTTGAGTTCTTCGAAGAGAAAAAAAAAACGCCATTGCATTTGCTTCTCTTGTCCGAGAATGAGCTTTTCTGTGGCCCATCACAGTTCTCAAATTCATTAAGATCTCTCTCTACTCCTCCAGATAAGGACTGGTGAAGTACTAATTATTTGAAATGATTTTTCCATCATAACAATGAAAATATTCACTTGCTGTGGCCTTAACATCTCGTTTCAAAAGGTTCAGCTTACTGTACACAAATGATTCCGATTAAATAATGGGAACAACAGAGAAAAATCCTGTTTGGATCCATTGTGTATGCCACCAACTAAGCTTAATACCATATTCACTTGTAGACAAAATATAAACCATGCATTCCCCAAGCATTGATGGCATACACCTTTAATCTCAGCACTCAGGAAGCAGAGATAATTTGAGATCAGCCTGGCCTACAGAGTGAGTTCCAGGAGAGCCAGGGCTATACAGAGAGACCCTACAATAACAACAGCAACAAAAACATGCATTTTACAAGAGAACAAATGGAAAGATACTCATAATATTTAACAAATATTCATTTAGCTAGTAAGTCCATGTGGACTGAGCACAACCCCTAGACCATTAATACACCAATATACAAGTAACAGGAGAGAGCATATATCAGCAACTTGACAGCACACCTAAAAGCTCTATAACAAAAAGAAGTAACTACACCCAGGAAGAGTAGAAGGCAGGAAATAATCAAACTCAGAGCTGAAATCAACCAAATAGAAACAAAAAGGACTATACAAAGAATCAACAGAAGAGTGAGTATTGCTTTATCAAAGGACCAGAGTTTGGATGCCAGCACCCACATCAGGGGGATCACAAATATCTGTAACTCCAGCTTCAAGAAATATGATGCCTCCCTTGTGGTCTCCATGGGTACCTGCATACACACACATTCACACATGCACACATAAAGGTAATAGTAAAGAGAGGTAAAAAATGATTTAGAAGTTAGAAGTGGCCAAAGCTTTGAAAAGCCCTACACTCTACTATTGTCATTAGGATATAAGAGTAAACATTTTCCCCTTGAAGACAGTTTGCAAAACTTTTTATCAGATCTTTGAAGATACAGAGCTCTCAAAAGTTCAATTTAATTCCACATACAAATGCTTGGCACTAAATCAGATCTGAAAAACTTATAAGTAGGAGTAAAACCGGATCATCCCAACATTCAGCAACAATACAATGTAGAATTTGAACATTATCTAACGAATATCGTTCCATCCGGGATGTGTGGGGAAACAAAGTAGGCTCGAGAAGAGGATAAAGTCCTGGGGTGAATTCCTTAATGTCAGGTTTCTAGATTCACTCAAAAACAAATGACTGTTGGCCTTGTGCTTCATTTCTATTCCAGCTATTGATAAAATAGAGAGAAGCACATGCCGTGTCCGCATCCTTATAAAAATGACATTTTCATATGAGCCATACATCTTGAATACAGTGCATATTGAGAACAAGTCATCATGAAATCAGCATGCAAATTACCAGAGCCTCATCAGAGATAAAGGAGGAGATGCACTTGACACTTGAGGAGCTCCCTTTCTGCAATACTTTAATTTGTTCCCTCATTGAGTGGTGGTGCACATAAATGATGCTAGTATGCTTGGGGATGTACAGAGTAGACGTGGTGGTGTGGTCTGAATAGAGTTCTCATGACCAAGTGAAGAAACCTTGACCCCTGGCGTGCTGCTGTTACACAGATGAGCAGGTAAAGTCGAGTTACAATTACACTAAAGTAGGTGGGAGCGGCGGGTTGACATATCAGGTTCCAACAGTGAGGATCAGCTGTACCGAAGTACTATAACTTATTGATGAGGTACATAAATGACTTATAAATGCCTTCATCTAACATGCAGAAATTGCTAAATCAGTGGAACTGCTGATACCTTACAGGAGGAAAGCTCAAAACAGTGAAACTCAGAATGGCTCCGAAAGCCAGAAATTCACCTCGCTGATGCAAGTATACTCTGCGATATTTTTAAACAAATGAAATTTGGTGAAAGGCTGATTAAAAAGATAAGAGCAACAAGGATTTGTGGTCTCAATTAGGGCAAGGAAAAGCAATATTATAAATGAATCACACTGGCAGCAGGTTATTTAAATGGAACAGAACAAGGCAGAGACTTAATATTCCTAGCATATTTTAAGTCACAGCACTCAAGTACATATTCACATTTGAACAAATTAATTTTGAAAGATATTTTTATGCATTCAGAGGGAAAAACTTTTTATATTGGGATGCCAAATATATAGTGCATAAACAGTATAGCATATATTTTAAATATAATTGATACCATGTAAGAAACTTGGTATCATATAGAATATATTATAATAAAGAAAGTGCAATGTATGCATGAGGTATTAAGGAAGAATTAGAACTCTGTAGGAGAATAAGAAAGCTCGCAGTCCCGAGACTTGCTGGACAAGGCTCTGCTGTCCCATGGATTAGTGAACATATAGTTATGCTACATTTCAGCAACTCCATCTGGCAGAAGAGGCTCTTCTTCGTCATTAAGATGAAGAGAGCTTTCTCAAAACTCTTCTCTGCAGAGCACGCTCCCACTGGTTCTGGATGATGTATATGACCACGAGTTACTTTTCTTGAAATCCATAGCCCCTTAGATATCACCTCATTTTCTCCTCCAAGTCTTGAAAACAAAGGTGTCCAATACTGAACCACAGACCCTCAACTACTAGCAAATGAATCTGACATACTTACCTGTGGGTCTCTTCCTGTTCCTCACCTATACTTATCCTAACTATTCAATTCTATGCAAGGTGATTTCTATGAAAATTTATTATTTAAATTTTTCATTCAATATGTTTTGATTATACTCTTTCCCTTTTCCAAACTCTTCCTTGATACTCTCTGCCTCCCAACCCACCTACTTTCCCTCTCTTTCTCCATCCCTTCCCTCCCCTCAAAAGGAAGTCAAACATCCAAAAAAAATCTCTAGGCCAAAACAAAAATCTGTGTGACAAAGTTTGAAAGTAATGGCAGATTTCTTAAGTTACCAGAAACACAGGGGGTGACAAGCTTTGTTTAATGACTCCCTCCCCAGTACCATCCCTATTATAAGTCAACCATCAAAGACTTGGGGTCATTTTCGTGTGGAAAATTGTGTAAATATCTTTGGCTGTGGTACTGTTAAACAATCCCATAACTCCTAACGAAATAGAAGCAGTCATTAAAAGTCTCTCAAACAAAAAGAGCCCATGTCCAGATGGGTTCAGTGCAGAATTCTATCAGACCTTCATAGAAGACCTCATACCAATACTATCCAAACTATTCCACAAAATTGAAACAGATGGAGCACTACCGAATTCCTTCTATGAAGCCACAATTACTCTTATACCTAAACCACACAAAGACCCAACAAAGAAAGAGAACTTCAGACCAATTTCCCTTATGAATATTGATGCAAAAATGCTCAATAAAATTCTTGCAAACCAAATCCAAGAACACATCAAAACAATCATCATGATGAAGTAGGCTTCATCCCAGGTGTGCAGGGATGGTTTAATATACAGAGAACCATCAACATAATCCACTATATAAACGAACTCAAAGATAAAAACCACATGATCATTTCACTAGATGCTGAGAAGGAATTGACAAAATTCAAAACCCCTTCATGATAAAAGTCCTGAAAAAAACAGGAATTCAAGGCCCATACCTAAACATAGTAAAAGCCATATACAGCAAACAAGTAGCTAAATGGAGAGAAACTTGAAGCAATCCCACTAAAATCAGGGACTAAACAAGGCTGCCCACTCTCTCCCTACTTATTCAATATAGTTCTCGAAGTCCTAACCAGAGCAATCAGACAACAAAGGGAGGTCAAAGGGATACAAATCAGAGGGAAGAAGTCAAAATATCACTAGTTGCAGATTATATGATAGTATACTTAAGTGACCCCAAAAGTTCCACCAGAGAAATACTAAGCCTGATAAACAATTCCAGCAAAGTGGCTGTGTATAAAACTAACTCAAGGGAGTTGGGGATTTAGCTCAGTGGTAGAGCGCTTGCCTTCCCTGGGTTCAGTCCCCAGCTCCGAAAAAAAGAAAAAAGAAAAAAAAAACCTTCCCCTGTACAAATATGTACAGTAATGTGTCAATTATAAAACTAACTCAGACAAATCAGTAGCCTTCTTCTACACAAAAGATAAACAGGCTGAGAAAGAAATTAGGAAAATGACAACCTTCATAATAGTACCAAATAATATACCTCAGTGTGATGTTAACCAAGCAAGTGAAAGATCTGTATGATAAGAACTTCAAGTCTCTGAATAAAGAAATTGAAAGATGGAAATCAGAAGATGGAAAGATCTCCCCATGCTCATGGATTAGTAGGATTAATATAGTAAAAATGGTCATTTTACCAAAGTGATCTACACATTAAATGCAATCCCCATCAAAATTCCAATCCAATTCTTCATAGAGTTAGATAGAATATTTGCAAATTCATCTGGAATAACAAAAAACCCAGGATAGCTAAAACTATCCTCAACAATAAAAGGATTTCTGGGGGAATCACCATCCTTGACCTCATCAGTATTACAGAGCAATAGTGATAAAAACTGTATGGTATTGGTACAGAGACAGGCAGATAGACCAGTGGAATAGAACTGAAGATGTAGAAATGAACACATACACCTATGATCACCTGATTTTTATCAAAGGAGCCAAAACCATCCAATGGAAAAAAAATATAGCATTTTCACCAAATGGTGTTGGTTCAACTAAAGGTCAGCATGTAGAAGAATGCAGATCAATCCATTCTTATCGCCCTGTACAAAGCTTAAGTCCAGGTGGATAAAGGACCTCCATATCAAACAAGATACACTCAAAATTATAGAATAAAAAGTGGGGAAGCATCTCGAACACATGGGCACTGGAGAAAATTTCCTGAACAAAACACCAATGGCTTATGCTCTAAGATCAAGAATCGACAAATGGGATCTCATAAAACTTCAAAGCTACTGTAAGGCAAAGGACACTGTCGTTAGGACAAAACAGCAACCAACAGCTTGGGAAAAGATGTTTACCAATCCTACAACAGATAGAGGGCTTATATCCAAAATATACAAAGAACTCAAGAAGTTATACTGCAGGGAGACAAATAACCCTATTAAAAGCTACACAAGCTACAAAGCTAAACAAAGAATTCACAGCTGAGGAATATCGAATGGTTGAGAAGCACCTAAAGAAATGTTCAACCTCTTTAGTCATAAGGGAAATGCAAATCAAAACAACCCTGAGATTCCACCTCACACCAGTCAGTATGGCTAAGATCAAAAACTCAGGCGACAGCAGATGCTGGTGAGGATGTAGAGAAAGAGGAACACTCCTCCATGGTTGGTGGGATTGCAGACTGGTACAACCACTCTGGAAATCAGTCTGCAGGTTCCTCAGAAAATTGGACATTGCACTACCTGAAGACCGAGCTATACCTCTCTTGGGCATATACCCAAAAGATGCCCCAACATATAACAAAGACACATGCTCCACTATGTTCAAACCCAGATGCCCTTCAATGGAAGAATGGATACAGAAAATGTGGTAATCTACAAAATGGAGTACTACTGAGCTATCAAAAACAATGACTTCATGAAATGCATAGGCAAATGGAATGAACTAGAAAATATCCTGAATGAGGTAATCCAATCACAGAAAAACACGCATGGTATACATTCATTGATAAGTGGATATAAGCCCAAATGCTCGAATTACCCAAGGTACACAGACCACATGAAACTCAAGAAAGATGACCAAAATGCAGATGCTTCACTCCTTCTTTAAAAGGGGAACAAAAATACCCATAGGAGGGGATAGGGAGGCAAAGTTTAGAACTGAGACTGAAGGATCGGCCATTCAGAGCCTTCCCCACATGTGGCCCATACATATACAGCCACCAAACTAGATAAAATGGATGAAGCTAAGAAGTACAGTCTGACAGGAACCGGATGTAGACTCTCCTGAGAGACACAGCCAGAATACAGCAAATACAGAGGCGAATGCCAGCAGCAAACCACTGAACTGAGAACGGGACCCCCATTGGAGGAATCACAGAAAGGACCAAAAGAGCTGAAAGGGCTTGAGACGCCATAAGAACAACAATACCAACCAACCAGAGCTTCCAGGGACTAAGCCACTACCCAAAGACTATACATGGACTGACCCTGGGCTCCAACCTCATAGGTAGCAATGAATATCCTAGTAAGAGCACCAGTGGAAGGGGAAGCTCTTGGTCCTGCCAATGCTGGACCCCCAGTGTATGGGATCGTTGGAGGGGCGGTAATGTGTGGTGGATGGAGAGGGGAACACCCATATAGAAGAAGAAGGGGAGGGGTTAGGGGGATGATAGCCTGGAAACTGGGAAAGGGAATAACATTTGAAATGTAAATAAGAAATACCCAATTTAATAAAAATGGAAGAAAAAAAAAGAAATGTCCTTTCTGTTGTTTGTCAGAGTTGTGCCTGGTACATTCCTTGCAGCCTGTGCCCAGGGTGGGTGAGTATCAGCCTCCCGTAGTCTCCACTCCTTAGCCTAGCTGAGTACACAGCACATCTGCAATCCTCATTGTTGCATCTAAGAGCCTGGTCCCGGGACAGTGAGCATGAAAAGCACAGCCTGGCTGCCACGGTTAGAATAGAGAAAGTGTCAGAGGTGGAGAGAGAAGACAGCAGACTCAGACCCAAATCCAAAAGGAGTGTACCAAGGAAACCAGAGATTTTTGCATATGTTTTTCCAACTCATGGAATAAGTAATATTTATCCTATATTGAAAAAAATTACTATTTTCTATTTTTATTTTAAACTATATACTGCTTCTTTGAAGCATAGAAATACAATTTTTAAATTTTCAAAATGCCTTCCTCTGTGAAACCAGTGAAACCTTATCAATTCAGATATTGCTACTACACATCATTTGTTCTAGACAAGGATAGAATTTTATTTGGATGGTCTGTGAGGAATGGATTGGCTGAGCACAGAGGGACAGGACATGCAGCTTATGTGAACATCTTTTCATGGCTCAGGTACAGCATGGTCTTTAGGCAAAAGATCCAGCTAGGAAGTAAGGATCCATGTCATTAAGTAAATGTGTCCTTAGACTTTATTGGCCGATCACAGTATTGAAAGTAATGAAGTTGCATTGCATTCGATACACGGCGACTCGCATAATTCACACTCACCTTCCCCTAGCTTCAAGCCTATTACTTCAGTCTATTGAAATTTACTATTGTGGGATATGTGAGCATATATTCTTTTTCTTTTATGATAGACTCTGGCTAGGTATTCTAGGCTGGCTCAGTTCCCACTATAGAGCTCCAAAAGACCTCAAATGCTCAAGCCTCTCCATGCTGAGACTGCAGGTTTAACCATCAGGCCTCAGGAGCAATTTTTTTTTTTATTAACTTGAGTATTTCTTATATACATTTCAAGTGTTATTCCCTTTCCCGGTTTCCGAACAAACATCATCCTCCCCCCTCCCCTTCCTTATGGGTGTTCCCCTCCCATCCCTCCCACCATTGCCACCCTCCCCCCATAGTCTAGTTCACTGGGGGTTCAGTCTTAGCAGGACCCAGGGCTTCCCCTTCCACTGGTGCTCTTACTAGGATATTCATTGCTACCTATGGGGTCAGAGTCCAGGGTCAGTCCATGTATAGTCTTTAGGTAGTGGCTTAGTCCCTGGGAGCTCTGGTTGCTTGACATTGTTGTACTTTTGGGGTCTCGAGCCCCTTCAAGCTCTTCCAGTTCTTTCTCTGATTCCTTCAACGGGGGACCTATTCTAAGTTCAGTGGTTTGCTGCTGGCATTCACCTCTGTATTTGCTGTATTCTGGCTGTGTCTCTCAGGAGCGAACTACATCCGGCTCCTGTCGGTCTGCACTTCTTTGCTTCATCCATCTTGTCTAATTGGGTGGCTGTATATGTATGGGCCACATGTGGGGCAGGCTCTGAATGGGTGTTCCTTCAGTCTCTGTTTTAATCTTTGCCTCTCCCTTCCCTGCCAAGGGTATTCTTTTTCCTCATTTAAAGAAGGAGTGAAGCATTCACATTTTGATCATCCGTCTTGAGTTTCCTTTGTTCTAGGGATCTAGGGTAATTCAAGCATTTGGGCTAATAGCCACTTATCAATGAGTGCATACCATGTATGTCTTTCTGTGATTGGGTTAGCTCACTCAGGATGATATTTTCCAGTTCCAACCATTTGCCTACGGATTTCATAAAGTCGTTGTTTTTGATAGCTGAGTAATATTCCATTGTGTAGATGTACCACATTTTCTGTATCCATTCCTCTGTTGAAGGGCTGGGTTCTTTCCAGCTTCTGGCTATTATAAATAAGGCTGCGATGAACATAGTGGAGCACGTGTCTTTTTATATGTTGAGGCATCTTTTGGGTATATGCCCAAGAGAGGTATAGCTGGATCCTCAGGCAGTTCAATGTCCAATTTTCTGAGGAACCTCCAGACTGATTTCTAGAGTGGTTGTACCAGTCTGCAATCCCACCAACAATGGAGGAGTGTTCCTCTTTCTCCACATCCTCGCCAGCATCTGCTGTCACCTGAGTTTTTGATCTTAGCCATTCTCACTGGTGTGAGGTGAATCTCAGGGTTGTTTTGATTTGCATTTCCCTTATGACTAAAGATGTTGAACATTTCTTTAGGTGTTTCTCAGCCATTCGGCATTCCTCAGCTGTGAATTCTTTGTTTAGCTCTGAACCCCATTTTTTAATAGGGTTATTTGTTTCCCTGCGGTCTAACTTCTTGAGTTCTTTGTATATTTTGGATATAAGGCCTCTATCTGTTGTAGGATTGGTAAAGATCTTTTCCCAATCTGTTGGTTGCCGTTTTGTCCTAACCACAGTGTCCTTTGACTTACAGAAGCTTTGCAGTTTTATGAGATCCCATTTGTCGATTCTTGATCTTAGAGCATAAGCCATTGGTGTTTTGTTCAGGAAATTTTTTCCAGTGCCTATGTGTTCCAGATGCTTCCCTAGTTTTTCTTCTATTAGTTTGAGTGTGTCTGGTTTGATGTGGAAGTCCTTGATCCACTTGGACTTAAGCTTTGTACAGGGTGATAAGCATGGATCGATCTGCATTCTTCTACATGTTTCCCTCCAGTTGAACCAGCACCATTTGCTGAAAATGCTATCTTTTTTCCATTGGATGGTTTTGGCTCCTTTGTCAAAAATCAAGTGACCATAGGTGTGTGGGTTCATTTCTGGGTCTTCAATTCTATTCCATTGGTCTATCTGTCTGTCTCTGTACCAATACCATGCAGTTTTTATCACTATTGCTCTGTAATACTGCTTGAGTTCAGGGATAGTGATTCCCCCTGAAGTCCTTTTATTGTTGAGGATAGCTTTAGCTATCCTGGGTTTTTTGTTATTCCAGATGAATTTGCAAATTGTTCTGTCTAACTCTTTGAAGAATTGGATTGGTATTTTGATGGGGATTGCATTGAATCTGTAGATTGCTTTTGGTAAAATGGCCATTTTTACTATAATAATCCTGCCAATCCATGAGCATGGGAGATCTTTCCATCTTCTGAGGTCTTCTTCAATTTCTTTCCTCAGTGTCTTGAAGTTCTTATTGTACAGATCTTTTACTTGCTTGGTTAAAGTCACACCGAGGTACTTTATATTATTTGGGTCTATTATGAAGGGTGTCGTTTCCCTAATTTCTTTCTCGGCTTGTTTCTCTTTTGTATAGAGGAAGGCAACTGATTTATTTGAGTTAATTTTATACCCAGCCACTTTGCTGAAGTTGTTTATCAGCTTTAGTAGTTCTCTGGTGGAACTTTTGGGATCACTTAAATATACTATCATGTCGTCTGCAAATAGTGATATTTTGACCTCTTCTTTTCCGATCTGTATCCCCTTGATCTCCTTTTGTTGTCTGATTGCTCTGGCTAGAACTTCAAGAACTATATTGAATAAGTAGGGAGAGAGTGGGCAGCCTTGTCTAGTCCCTGATTTTAGTGGGATTGCTTCAAGTTTCTCTCCATTTAGTTTAATGTTAGCAACTGGTTTGCTGTATATGGCTTTTACTATGTTTAGGTATGGGCCTTGAATTCCTGTTTTTTCCAGGACTTTTATCATGAAGGGGTGTTGAATTTTGTCAAATGCTTTCTCAGCATCTAATGAAATGATCATGTGGTTCTGTTCTTTCAGTTTGTTTATATGATGGATCACGTTGATGGTTTTCCGTATATTAAACCATCCCTGCATGCCTGGGATGAAGCCTACTTGATCATGCTGGATGATTGTTTTGATGTGCTCTTGAGTTCGGTTTGCCAGAATTTTATTGAGTATTTTTGCGTCGATATTCATAAGGGAAATTGGTCTGAAGTTCTCTTTCTTTGTTGGGTCTTTGTGTGGTTTAGGTAGAAGAGTAATTGTGGCTTCGTAGAAGGAATTCGGTAGGGCTCCATCTGTTTCAATTTTGTGGAATAGTTTGGATAATATTGGTATGAGGTCTTCTATGAAGGTTTGATAGAATTCTGCACTAAACCCGTCTGGACCTGGGCTCTTTTTGGTTGGGAGACCTTTAATGACTGCTTCTATTTCCTTAGGAGTTATGGGGTTGTTTAACTGGTTTATCTGTTCCTGATTTAACTTCGATACCTGGTATCTGTCTAGGAAATTGTCCATTTCCTGAAGATTTTCAAATTTTGTTGAATATAGGTTTTTATAGTAAGATCTGATGATTTTTTGAATTTCCTCTGAATCTGTAGTTATGTCTCCCTTTTCATTTCTGATTTTGTTAATTTGGACGCACTCTCTGTGTCCTCTCGTTAGTCTGGCTAAGGGTTTATCTATCTTGTTGATTTTCTCAAAGAACCAACTTTTGGTTCTGTTGATTCTTTCTATGGTCCTTTTTGTTTCTACTTGGTTGATTTCAGCTCTGAGTTTGATTATTTCCTGCCTTCTACTCCTCCTGGGTGTATTTGCTTCTTTTTGTTCTAGAGCTTTTAGGTGTGCTGTCAAGCTGCTGACATATGCTCTTTCCTGTTTCTTTCTGCAGGCACTCAGCGCTATGAGTTTTCCTCTTAGCACAGCTTTCATTGTGTCCCATAAGTTTGGGTATGTTGTACCTTCATTTTCATTAAATTCTAAAAAGTTTTTCTTTCTTTATTTCTTCCTTGACCATGTTATCATTGAATAGAGCATTGTTCAATTTCCACGTATATGTGGGCATTCTTCCCTTATTGTTATTGAAGACCAGTTTTAGGCCGTGGTGGTCCGATAGCACGCATGGGATTATTGCTATCTTTCTGTACCTGTTGAGGCCCGTTTTTTGACCAATTATATGGTCAATTTTGGAGAAAGTACCATGAGGAGCTGAGAAGAAGGTATATCCTTTTGCTTTAGGATAGAATGTTCTATAAATATCCGTTAAGTCCATTTGGCTCATGACTTCTCTTAGTCTGTCGACATCACTGTTTAATTTCTGTTTCCATGATCTGTCCATTGATGAGAGTGGGGTGTTGAAATCTCCCACTATTATTGTGTGAGGTCCAATGTGTGTTTTGAGCTTTAGTAAGGTTTCTTTTACGTATGTAGGTGCCCTTGTATTTGGGGCATAGATATTTAGGATTGAGAGTTCATCTTGGTGGATTTTTCCTTTGATGAATATGAAGTGTCCTTCCTTATCTTTTTTGATGACTTTTAGTTGGAAATTGATTTTATCTGATATTAGAATGGCTACTCCAGCTTGCTTCTTCTGACCATTTGCTTGGAAAGTTGTTTTCCAGCCTTTCACTCTGAGGTAGTGTCTGTCTTTGTCTCTGAGGTGTGTTTCCTGTAGGCAGCAGAATGCAGGGTCCTCGTTGCGTATCCAGTTTGTTAATCTATGTCTTTTTATTGGGGAGTTGAGGCCATTGATATTGAGAGATATTAAGGAATAGTGATTATTGCTTCCCGTTATATTCATATTTGGAAGTGAGGTTATGTTTGTGTGCTTTCATTCTCTTTGTTTTGTTGCCAAGACGATTAGTTTCTTGCTTCTTCTAGGGTATAGCTTGCCTCCTTATGTTGGGCTTTACCATTTATTATCCTTTGTAGTGCTGGATTTGTAGAAAGATATTGTGTAAATTTGGTTTTGTCATGGAATATCTTGGTTTCTCCATCAATGTTAATTGAGAGTTTTGCTGGATACAGTAACCTTGGCTGGCATTTGTGTTCTCTTAGGGTCTGTATGACATCAGTCCAGGATCTTCTGGCCTTCATAGTTTCTGGCGAGAAGTCTGGTGTGATTCTGATAGGTCTGCCTTTATATGTTACTTGACCTTTTTCCCTTACTGCTTTTAATATTCTTTCTTTATTTTGTGCGTTTGGTGTTTTGACAATTATGTGACGGGAGGTGTTTCTTTTCTGGTCCAATCTATTTGGAGTTCTGTAGGCTTCTTGTATGTCTATGGGTATCTCTTTTTTTAGGTTAGGGAAGTTTTCTTCTATGATTTTGTTGAAGATATTTACTGGTCCTTTGACCTGGGAGTCTTCACTCTCTTCTATACCTATTATCCTTAGGTTTGATCTTCTCATTGAGTCCTGGATTTCCTGTATGTTTTGGACCAGTAGCTTTTTCCGCTTTACATTATCTTTGACAGTTGAGTCAATGATTTCTATGGAATCTTCTGCTCCTGAGATTCTCTCTTCCATCTCTTGTATTCTGTTGGTGAAGCTTGTATCTACAGCTCCTTGTCTCTTCTTTTGGTTTTCTATATCCAGGGTTGTTTCCATGTGTTCTTTCTTGATTGCTTCTATTTCCATTTTTAATTCCTTCAACTGTTTGATTGTGTTTTCCTGGAATTCTTTCAGGGATTTTTGTGTCTCCTCTCTATGGGCTTCTACTTGTTTATTTATGTTTTCCTGGAATTCTTTCAGGGATTTTTGTGTCTCCTCTCTATGGGCTTCTACTTGTTTATTTATGTTTTCCTGGAGTTCTTTCAGGCATTTTTGCGATTCCTCTCTGTAGGCTTCTACTTGTTCCCTAAGGGAGTTCTTCACGTCTTTCTTGAAGTCCTCCAGCATCATGATCAAATATGATTTTGAAACTAGATCTTGCTTTTCTGGTGTGTTTGGATATTCCATGTTTGTTTTGATGGGAGAATTGGGCTCCGATGGTGCCATGTAGTCTTGGTTTCTGTTGCTTGGGTTCCTGCGCTTGCCTCTCGCCATCAGATTATCTCTAGTGTTACTTTGTTCTGCTATTTCTGACAGTGGCTAGACTGTCCTATAAGCCTGTGTGTCAGGAGTGCTGTAGACCTGTTTTCCTCTCTTTCAGTGAGTTATGGGGACAGAGTGTTCTGCTTTCGGGCGTGTAGTTTTTCCTCTCTACAGGTCTTCAGCTGTTCCTGTGGGCCTGTGTCTTGAGTTCACCAGACAGCTTTCTTGCAGCAGAAAATTTGGTCTTACCTGTGGTCCCGAGGCTCAAGTTTGCTCGTGGGGTGCTGCCCACGGGCTCTCTGCAGCGGCAGCAACCAGGAAGACCTGTGCCGCCCCTTCCGGGAGCTTCAGTGCACCAGGGTTCCAGATGGTCTTTGGCTTTTTCCTCTGGCGTCCGAGATGTGTGTGCAGGGAGCAGTCTCTTCTGGTTTCCCAGGCTTGTCTGCCTCTCTGAAGGTTTAGCTCTCCCTCCCACGGGATTTGGGTGCAGAGAACTGTTTATCCGGTCTGTTTCCTTCAGGTTCTGGCGGTGTCTCAGGCAGGGGTCCTGCCACTCCTGGGCCCTCCCCCACGGGAGCCCAGAGGCCTTATACAGTTTCCTCTTGGGCCAGGGATGTGGGCAGGGGTGAGCAGAGTTGGTGGTCTCTTCCGCTCTGCAGCCTCAGGAGTGCCCACCTGACCAGGCGGTTGGGTCTCTCTCTCTCACGGGATCTGGGAGCAGAGAGCTGCTGCCAGCAATTTTTATAGAAAAGAATCAACTCCTAATTTTTTTTTAAACTAACAATTATAAATTTTATTTTCGATTGCTTTCCAGAGCATTGGTTTCCTGAGTAAGATTCTGTCTTTACTTGTATAGAAAAATAATATACTCTTAATATTTAGGTGATACTACAGAACAAGCCATTTCCAAATCTGAAGCTCAAGATTTTTCACAAGGCGAGCAAAAGAAATCCCCAAGATGATAATAAAGATTGAGAAGCAAGATCATTTATTCCTTGAGATTTGTTGAAAATCAGAGTAGAAACTGTATTACCACTTATTCTTTTGTTCATTCAATAGAAAAAAGCCAAAGACCATACTTTCTGCATAAGGCGATAAGAAAAACCCTCCTGTTTTCATTGTGTGGGCAGATTATAAGCTGAGAGAGAGACTGAGTCCGCTTTCCCTTGCGATTAGTGACATGCTATCCAACATACAAAATACTGAGCAGCACAACAATACCAACTCAACTTGACTAGAAGAGGAAGGAAATATCCATATCAGCATAACATTTGAGCTGAAGAGATAGAATTGGAGGATGACTAGACTTTCTAAAGCAATGAGAAATGGGAGCCCTCACCTGCAGTGCAAGCAGGGCATTGAGATGCAGAACTACCTATTCCAGAGATAGGTCTCACTCTGAATGAGCTGTGTCTTGAAAGGGTGTGTGGACAGGGAGGATATACATATACAGAGACGAGATCAAGATGAGATGCTCATCAAGTATTTACAACACCTGGAGTGCAGAGGGAAAGAGGACTGAGTATGGCTGGATGTAAAGCATAGGAATAAATAATATCACCCAGAGATGAAGGCAAAAATGCATAAGGACTCACTCATAATTATACCAGCTTTTGCCATAAACAGGAGGAAAGGTAAAATTAGAAGATATATTTGGTGGTGGATATAAAGAAATCAGATATATCCAGTAATTTGTGGCTGAAAGAACAAGTTTTATTTCTATGAGCTCATAGAAGCAAGCATAAGACAGATAGTAGAAGGACGAATGTTTGAAAAATAATTCAACTATCTGTGCACCATGTAACATGGGCATGTAGGTCACCATGTGTAGAACAGAGACAAAGGGAACAGCACAGTCATGGGAAGAATTTGTAATTGTGTGAAAGCTGTCATAAACGGTTATGCCAAGCGGAAGCTGGACATGGACCCCAGAGGGCTGCTGCATGGCCTCACCAAGACTCTTTGATAACACGGGGAAAAGAATGTATTCCTGAGGTCATGAAAGATAAGCCATGTACCAGCCACACAATAAAGAAAGTGCCTTAGAAATGGGCACTGTCACTTTAGTACCCTCTGCAAATATGAGCTGGTTTCTGGGGTGGGAGGAATCACCATGGAGAATCAAAGCAAAAGAGTATGTATAATTGTCTGTAGACAGCCTGGCTATCTGCTTCTGGAGAGATGATTTTGCAGGTACAACCACATCCCTGTGCCCTGCATGATTTCATCATCTAGGCATCTTGAACTGAGTGGCCAATCCCTAGAGCTGCTGGGGGGGACACTGAGACAGGCTGGTCAGTGCAGGACCCAGAGATGTGACAGCTGTATACACTAGACTCTGAACTTCATCCTCATCCCTGACCCGAATAAAAAGTGCCTTTTCTGTTCATAGTCAGCAGCCTGGGACCCAAAGAGTCATCTCATTCATATATGAGTGTGTGGGTTAGCTAAATTTCATTGCCAGCTCTCCCCAGGGTATGTACTCTCAACCATCAGCTCAACTCTAGCAAGCTGCTGTTCATAGTAGGACAGTGGCCACCGACAACCCTCCTGACTCCTGACTTCCTTGACCTGCAGCCCCCACCTCAGCCTTAACTTCCACTTGACGCCCAGTTCTTCCCTGGCAGAAGAACCAGCAAAGCCATTGCAACAGCACCCACTCCTGGAATACAAATGTAAAACTAGAGCCAAGTGGAAGGCAGTCAGACTGCCTGCTACCCATACCTCTCTGAGCATTTTCAAATTTCAATACAGAACTTCCCGGTGGTAATAGACTTCTTCCCACGTATGATTGGTCACAGGTTATTTCACTAGCCACTAGGAGAAAAGCCTCTGTCTTCTTCAAATGCTTTGTGAGCCTTGGGGACCCAAGAGAGAGCTGCCAAGATCTATCTTGATAGTTGCTAAGCTTTCCTCAGAGGGAGATTTGAATTGCAAGAGCTCTCACTCTCAATTTGCCAAATGGCAGTAATAAAGAAAATATAGGCTAAATTCTGCACATTATTGACTCCCATTTTAATTAATGTAAGACATATCCCTCATGTGGGAGCATAGTTGACTCACTCAGCCAGTGATTATTCATTCCTGACGACTGCAAGGTGCCAGTGTCTACTCAAGTTCTTTGAGGATAATGAACACAAGGGTCTCCCACGAACAATATTTGAAACATTAGGAAAGCCTGTCTGTTTGGAACAAAACCTAAGGTTTCCGTGAGAGGACAACTCCAGAGACTAATTAGAAGTCCAGAAAGCCCACAGCTTCCTCTTCTTTCTGCTTCATCCTAGAGCTAATTCCTCTCCTCTGTCCCAACATGAATCCCATGCTAGTCACCTCCAAGTCCCTCACCACTTATATATATCTTTCTGCCAGGTGTACTGACCTCCCGGTCCCTGCCTTGCCTCAGGACACCTGAGCATTCTCTCCCACGCATATGAGACCCCCTAGGACATGAAGGAGCCCTGCAAAAGTGCAAATACACAGCTGTGTTTCTCAGATAGAAAGGATCCTGGGTGTTTCTTCTAGCACGGTTTCAGACAGGGTACTCTATCTCCATATAAAGAATATCCACCTGCCCTTCTTAGGTGTGTTTTACACACCCAGCACTTGACACCAATGTCTTCTGAAGCTACCATTTCATTATTGTCTGGCTTGTCACCATCTTCGTTCTGCATCTGTTAAAGAAAGCAACCACTTCTCCCCAAAACCAACACTTATGTATTCTCTGTCTATTGGCCTTATCAACACTGCCTCCTATTTCTGTCTTGATTTGAGGTTTAACTTCAGGCCTCTTTGTATTTTTTTTATATGCTCTCATTTCTACATTTATATACTTGTAGATTTTATTAAGCTTTGGGATATTATTTATTGATTTCTCACAAGGTTCAAAATAAACTCAGTAAGGGGTAAACTTGAAGCAAAGACTGGACACTCATTCTCTTACACAGTTTTCTTATTGCTCTGGACCGATCCTCTGCTAGGTGGCCAAACAACTGTCAGCTGAAGCCAATCCTTGGGATTTTTCTTTTTGTTTATGAGACAGATTCTCTGTTCCAGGCTGACCTCGGACCAAATATGTAGGATGACCTTTGACTTCTGAATCACTCTCTCCCACCACCCAGGTGCTAGGATTACATGTGCACACCATTCTACCCATTGCTGGAGATGGAGCCTAGAGCCTTGTGCATGCTGCGCAAGGATGCTGTCAACTGAGCTACATCCACAGTGCTCTATTCTGTAAATTCTCAGTAGCAAGAATATAGTCTGGACTGTAGCATCTCACATTGATACCTTGATAAAGTGTGCAAAATGGAGTCTAAAACTTGGATTTTCTGATTCTATGCTTGCCAGGGAGATAAGAGGGCACACTTCTAATGCACTCTCATGTCTTAGTTATTGAACTGAGAAATGTTTCTTAGAATTTCATGAAGAAAACCTTCCAGATAGTCAAAGTATTCCTATATACAAGCTTAGTACCTTTTTACATATTAATAGCAGAGTCCACTCTTGGAATAAGGCTGCCTTGAATAAAAGTTGCTGGGATATGTGGGATTTTAAGGAAAGATTTTTCTACCCATCAGCATTCGTGGATACCTTTCCAGCATCTACCATCTTGGGCTTGCATAACTGTACATACATTAGGTGCTTTCTTGTTCTTTCCTGTGCACAGTTCCTAGAAGGGACTTGTTTTCTGTATTCAGTGCCCTTAAGGTCACTGTGTTCATAGAGAGTGAAGCCCACCTTGCAGTAGCAAACACTGCAGGTTGCAGAACAAGGGCTCCAGCCCTGGGCAAATAAAAAGGGCAGTAAATCATCATTCAAACACTGTTCACAGTCTACCTTTCCTTCTCCATACTGTAGGGCATGGTTCCTGTTGCCAGCCAGAGCATTCTCTGTAAATCCAGGATTACCAGAACCTCTAGAAGTGGCTAGGTCGAGAGTTTTCTATAGGCTTCCTGAGTTTCTATGAAAATTAAGCCTTGTAGATCGGATAAGAACTGATGAAAATGATAATCTCTTTTTAAAACATGCAGCATAAACCTTACGAGTCACAGCCTATTGGTCTCCAAGGAGACCTGATTGTGTATGCTGCAAGGATACAAGCCTGGCCTTCCCTACTGTCCTGCTGCTGTGGGAATCCCACAAGTTTCTGAATTCCCATAGATGGGTGCAGCCATTACCATGTCCACAGCAGGCTCTGCAGTCTCAAGGTTCAGGTAGGGGAGGGGACCGTGCAGTTCTTCCTGTGAGGAAGTGATTAAGGAGGAGAAGAGTGGCACCCACAGTTAATTTTGCTGTTCTCTCAAATATCTTCTTGGTGTCTGATTTACACATGAACACATCATTTCAATGAGCTTATCTGCAAGTGTTTTCTCCTCCTTGGTGTTAGAAGGAACCTGACGGGTCAAGGTTCCCTGTATTTATCTCCTGCATTCAAATGATCTGTCATTTCCATTACACTGACACCCGAAAGTCCATTCTCCCCCTCATTAAAGTGCCCTAGAAGAATAATTCCATGGCAGAGAGAGAATTCTTCTCAAAGTGTAAGTGCTCCCCTTGCTGGTCTGAAGTGGCAATGACATTCATCTCTAGAAACAGTATTTGGGCCAAGAGGGCTTTGGTGGTAGTACTTTGTGGGTTTCTTTGTTTTCTGTTTTCATTTTTGTGCATTTGAATTTTACCATCAAGTGTGTCTTGTTCTAACGGAATGAAATACAGTAATTGCACCAACATTCTTCAAAAAAAAGCCAGGAAGGCAAAAACTTATGAAATATTATACATGAATTTACAATATTTTCATGCCTAGAAAATAGGAAAACATTCTAAATAGTGTTTAGTGATAACATTTTTGTTTATCACATATATCTTATCTTGTACACAACAAAATGTTCAAATCTCCCTCTGGTGCTTATTCTAAAGTACTATAAAAGATTGCCTAGACCTATGTAACTGCCAGAGAAAGAATGGTGTGAATCTTATACTCTGAATACTTCTGTTATTCCTTTGTGGAATCAACCCTAGCCCCTTCTTCCATTCCATATCTCTGCATTCTGCATTTTTATACAGTTTTGTTATATTGTCTAGGCTGCCCTTGACCTCCCAATCCTCCTGCTTCGTCTAGTCAAGTGCTGAGACTAGAGACGCAAAGCACCAGACCTTGCCCTCTATGCCGCCAGCTTGTTTTAGCATTGTTTTCAACTCATCGTAAATGAACCATGCATACACTTAAGGCATTTTTCATGTACCATGATATTTTAAATGACTACATGGATTAATAGTTTGTTTCTCTTCTACACTATTGTCTCTACTCTGCATAATATTCCATGGTTTGATTACAGACTGCCTATTAATTGCCTTGTTTTTGATATTTGAGCAGTTTGTGGCATGGGATCCTCTCTGCGGTCTCTTTGCAGACATGGCCGCTGATGGATAAACATGGTGTGGGACAGCTAGAGACGCTTAGTGGTCAGCTGTATAATACACTGCCTGAAAAAGTCCCGAGCAGTGCTGAGGGTCCTGACATCCTAGGTCACACAAGGTGTGGCTAGCGCTGCTTCTTATAGTTTTAGTTCACATCGTTCCCATTTGTGTATATTTTCTAGTATATCATCTGTTCTCGTGATTTGTCTCACATTTCTTGAAAATGAAAAGCTTGGGGACTGGAGAGGTGGCCCAGCAGCTAAAAGTGTTACCTGCTCCACCAGAGGACCTGAGTTGGGTTCCTAGCACTCACAGGAGGCAGATTACAACCACCTGTAATTCCATCTCTGGGGCATCAGCTGTTCTCCTCTCATGTTCACAGAGACACACAGTTACATATGCAAATTTACAAATAGACACATAAATAAACAGAAAATTACATTTTTCAGAGAAAAATAAATAAATGACTCAGCTACTATTGATTGGGGGTTCGTATATTCTCACTGTAAGTCCATGGTCAGATACATGTATTTTTTGCATGCTTTTAGTTTGCAGCATATTAAAATGTTCTTTTTGATAACCAGAAATGTAAGATTTTATAACAACAATAAATTCACCTTTTCTGGCTAATTGTTTTAATGTCCAAAGTCATGTTAGACTTGGTCTAACATGTTAAAGTTGGTCCCAGGCACAGCAAAAAGAAAAATGGCTGACAAAAGACTCATTATCAGGGCTTGGGTGATATTTCTGCATCAACTTTTCCAAGAGAATAACATTATCAATAATAATTATATTATTACAATAATAATTACAATAATTACATTATTCAATAAAAGAAATGACTTAATTCATGAATGTATACAATGCGTGGTGAAGACTTACTGATATATGTGTGTGTGTGTGTGTGGTTTGCATATGTGCACTGGTATCTTACATGTGTGGAGGCACATGTGTGGGAGGGTATATGTCTACATTGCTATGTGCTTGCATGTAGAGGCTAACATCCTTGATGGCCTCCATTGCATTTATTGAGACATGGTCTTTCACTCGATCCCACAGATCACCAACTCACCTAGTCTAGCTCACCATTTTGCTTTCTGTCTCTGCTTCCAGAATCCTAGGATTACACGGATGTCTGCCCACATTTTTTTTTACTAATACTACAGCGAGCTCATTACAGCATTCACTCTAGCCTTGCCACCCCCACAGGACTGGAAATTTGTGAACTTTTCAGTGAGAAAAATAAGTATCATATGTAATTCAGCAAAGTGTGCAGCTCTTGCCGTGTCCTCTCTTGATGGATTTCTCCCTTTTGATTTCCACTCTTACCATGGGCTCCATCCTGCCCTTCCACTCGCAGCAGGCTTCTCAGGTAGAGCCCTACATTTCCATCCTGAACTGCCTGACTGGATTCTTTGAGGCTTGTCCTGGGTATGCAACAGTGAATGCACTCTGCCAAGTTGCTATCATTCAGTATCCTCCAAGATGAGGTGCAAGCTTTGAGCATAGGCAAACACCAAGCTTTCTTAATTTCTGTAATTCATGGTTAGCGCCCAGTGATCTGTGATCTTGCTGCATTATTTATTAAAAGCAAAATTGTTTGGAATTATTCCATGACCTTTTGACTGTCCCAAAAAGGGAGAAAAGACAATTCCAGATTCCTTTTGCATTATTCCTTGTCCTTCCCACACCCATATTTAACATCCAGCTCCAGATTCATAGCTTCCATATCCATAAGCACATGAAGAGGAAATACGGGCCGTACTGACATTTGAGTGCCTCCCTGTCCCAAACAGCCTTCATCTTAGGCCATGGAACTTGAACCTGGATCCCTTTCGTGTGCTGGATACCACAAGCCCGGGATTATGGAGTTGTACAAGGCTGAGTCCATGTTATGGGTAAATGTCTGAGCAAACTCTTTTTCCTCCCTAAATCTTAGATTTCTTATAAGATGCTTGTATAGTAAGAAATGCTTTATTGTAAGGAGTTAATATGTATGCAGTGTTAAAATTAAATGTGGACGGTGATTATGACTATTTTTTCATTATCTTATTTCTGTATTACTATATTTTCCAGCCAAGATCTTTATACTACGAACTACTCAAAAGACCTAGAAGCAGATATCTGTGGCTCTAAACTCTCCTCCTTGTCTGACCTCCTCTTGGCCAAGAGAGCTCAGCCTTGATTCTATGTTTAAAAAATCTTCTGAGCCCTTTACAGTGTGTATGCTCCTGGGTCTAACCTCAAACGCCCTGATACTCAGCAGACCCACAGCTCGCTCCTCAGCCGCTGCCATCTGCTGCTGAGCTACACAATATGTTCTGTGTTGACCCTCTTCTCTCTCCAAACCTGTCTGACCACAGATCCTGAAGTTGGCATCGTAAGACACTAGGGAGAGCCCCAAGCAGGACAGTCATAGTTAGATGCTACGCTGTAGATTGCCTTGGATAGTCGGACCAATATCGAGACAGTGGCAGATAGATGCAGATTCATGAGCATCTACATGTATTAGGGACTCTTCCTCATGGCATCCTCAATCAGCTCCAGGTAACCAGTATGTATATCTTTAGGTTGCATATAAGGCATTCTCGCAAGCATCGCTAGCTTCAGATGTAACTCCAGGTTGTAGAGCGTCAAACCTCACATTTCTCTCATTGCCTTCGCCCTATTCCTATCCCAGTAATTTATCAGGTAATTTTAGGTGACAGGGGATCATGTATTTCCTGGTTATGATAACAATTATTTCAAGTCATGTATCCCTTGAACATAATTAATAACCTGTCCTATACTACAGCATAGGAAGAAATGGACTTGTTTCACCGCATGTCACCAAAGAGTCTGAAAGAGGCAGCTGAGGTAGGAAAACAAATTATAGACAAAAGGTGTACCTGGAACGGAGAGCAATTCACACCAGATCCAGCTTTTGGTTGCCAAGTGCCTTTCTGCCTTTTTAAAAAAAAATCTCATTGAAGTTTGCTTCATATAAAAGGAAGAAAAGGAAAGGAAACAAAAGGAGAGGAGAGGGGGGAAAGGGGGAAGGGAGGGGAAAAGGGGGGAGAGGAAGAGAGGAGAGGAGAGGAGAGGAGAGGAGAGGATTGGAGAGGAGAGGAGAGGAGAGGAGAGGAGAGGAGAGGAGAGGAGAGGAGAGGAGAGGAGAGGAGAGGAGAGGAGAGGAGAGGAGGAGAGGAGAGGAGAGGAGAGAGCCAGCCATGGTGGTACATGCCTATAATGTAAGCAGCTGAAAGCAGATACAGGAGAATTAGGAATTCAAGGTTATCTTCACAGCTCACTGGGATCTCATGAGATTCTGATGAAGAAACTGAAAGAAAAAAACAAAAATAAAGATAAAGGGAGAAAGGAAGGAGGGAAGGAAGAAAGGAAGGAAGGAAGGAAGAAAGGAATATGGAGGGAGAGAGAGGGAGGGAAGATTAATTCATGCATCTCCATATATGTTATAAATGGAAACAATCACTGGATAGGATAAAATTATTTTAATGAAGAACCTAAGATCCTAAAATGATGGTAGTATATAAGATGTAGAAGCCTCCATAGGAAACTAAGGTAAAAGGGCAAAGTAATTGAAGCCAAAAGAAGCTTTATCTTGTTTCTTCAACAGGTTTAATTTATAAACTATGCTTTTAGGTCTCACCTCTGAGGCTTACGATCTGTGAGCTTCTGAGCCAGCCCAAAGTACGCTATCCTGGATTTGCTGCTACCAAAGGCAAAAGAAAAGCAGGCTGAATGAAAACAGCGATTTTCCACAATTCAATAATGTATCAGAATTTTCTAAAAGTTTTCTTTCAGATACTATGTTTCTTAAAGAACTTGACAGTATGTTTTTTAACAGTGCCACAGAATAATAAAAGCTTATTTAATTTAATTTTCACTCCATTACTCTCCAAAGTCTAGGACCAAGTAAAGAGATGTGCTCACAGAATACATGCCACATGTCAGAAATTTATCAGGCTTTCTGGATATACTGCACCAATCTTTCTAGAATATTCTAGTTATAGACTGAAGAGAAGGAAATTTACTAAAATCTAAACCTCAAGCAAATGATGACTTTGAAAGCTCTGTTAATTCAGAGGTCGGCATTCCTTTGTTAGCTCTACATTGTGCTCAGAGGACACTGCAGAATGAGCTTGTTGGTCTAAGCTGAACTCTGTGATCAAAGTGTGGTCCAGGATTGTGGGAACTGAAATGGTCTCTAAGTTTTGTTTCAACAATAAAATCATGACATACATGACTGAGTTAAAGTTACACTTATGCGTGCAGTGCAAAAAAATATCTAAGTGCATGCTCTCAGGAGTTCCTTTCTTCTTCAAGTCCTTGGTGTTCTGAGCAGAAATACCTGTACAGCACAGAGGTATGACTGCATGCTGGAGACAGAAGACAAAAGAGCAGGGTGAGCGAGACAGAGAGAAACTTTGTGTGTGTTTTTTTTTCTTTGTCTTGCATTTTCAGTGTTTTTAAGAAACGCTGTTTCTTAAGAACCCATGTTTCAAGATTGAAGACCCATGAATGACTATTTTAATGAAGTTAGGCAGTGAGGTGTTGTGGAACACCTCTCTGAATCTAGCCTTATGCGATGTGCTAAAGGGATAGGAAAGCAATAGCAAAACGTACATGTACACACACACACACACACACACACACACACACACACAGATATAGGAGAGCAAATTAAATACAGGGAATGAGCACTTGTTGCTGGCCCTGTAAGGGACTCATTGGACATTAGACATTTGCTGGCCCTATAAGGGACTCCTTGGACATTAGACATTTGTTTCTTTGTTTACTTCCTTCTTTGCTATCTTTTCATTTCTATAATTAATGCTTTTCATTTTACTAAAATATATTCAAAATGTGTCATTTCAAAATCAAAAGACATATATTGTGGAGGGTAGCAGATTAAATCAACAGCGACACTTGAATTGATTGGGTTTAACATAGCATGTTCTGAAGGGATTGGGGTGAATGGGATGACAACACATGTTTGTGATATATATATGATCTATCTATTTCCTAATTAATTGATCACTGATACAAGTCCTTTAAATGACATTTTGAAGATTCTAGAAGTACTGATGCAGCCACAACAATTCTCTGAAATAATATTTCCCACCTCCTCAAGTTTGAATAGCCAAACCATCTTTTCCCGTGCTCTGGGTACCACGTCTTGTTGTGTTCCTGTGGACTTGCTGAAAGGGTTACTCAATCTTTACCTTTGGTCTTCAATCCCTCCTAAAGGCAGATTTCAATAGTTGCTCATGAGAGAGAGACAGAGAGACAGAGAGACAGAGAGACAGAGAGACAGAGAGACAGAGAGGATAGAAAAGAGAGTAGAATTGTTAGATAGATGATGATAGAGAAAATCAACAAGATAGATAAACCCTTAGCCAGACTAACGAGAGGACACAGAGAGTGCGTCCAAATTAACAAAATCAGAAATGAAAAGGGAGACATAACTACAGATTCAGAGGAAATTCAAAAAATCATCAGATCTTACTATAAAAACCTATATTCAACAAAATTTGAAAATCTTCAGGAAATGGACAATTTCCTAGACAGATACCAGGTATCGAAGTTAAATCAGGAACAGATAAACCAGTTAAACAACCCCATAACTCCTAAGGAAATAGAAGCAGTCATTAAAGGTCTCCCAACCAAAAAGAGCCCAGGTCCAGACGGATTTACTGCAGAATTCTATCAAACCTTCATAGAAGACCTCATACCAATATTATCCAAACTATTCCACAAAATTGAAACAGATGGAGCCCTACCGAATTCCTTCTACGAAGCCACAATTACTCTTATACCTAAACCACACAAAGACCCAACAAAGGAAGAGAACTTCAGACCAATTTCCCTTATGAATATCGACGCAAAAATACTCAATAAAATTCTGGCAAACCGAACTCAAGAGCACATCAAAACAATCATCCAGCATGATCAAGTAGGCTTCATCCCAGGCATGCAGGGATGGTTTAATATACGGAAAACCATCAACGTGATCCATCATATAAACAAACTGAAAGAACAGAACCACATGATCATTTCATTAGATGCTGAGAAAGCATTTGACAAAATTCAAAACCCCTTCATGATAAAAGTCCTGGAAAGAATAGGAATTCAAGGCCCATACCTAAACATAGTAAAAGCCATATACAGCAAACCAGTTGCTAACATTAAACTAAATGGAGAGAAACTTGAAGCAATCCCACTAAAATCAGGGACTAGACAAGGCTGCCCACTCTCTCCCTACTTATTCAATATAGTTCTTGAAGTTCTAGCCAGAGCAATCAGACAACAAAAGGAGATCAAGGGGATACAGATCGGAAAAGAAGAGGTCAAAATATCACTATTTGCAGACGACATGATAGTATATTTAAGTGATCCCAAAAGTTCCACCAGAGAACTACTAAAGCTGATAAACAACTTCAGCAAAGTGGCTGGGTATAAAATTAACTCAAATAAATCAGTTGCCTTCCTCTATACAAAAGAGAAACAAGCCGAGAAAGAAATTAGGGAAACGACACCCTTCATAATAGACCCAAATAATATAAAGTACCTCGGTGTGACTTTAACCAAGCAAGTAAAAGATCTGTACAATAAGAACTTCAAGACACTGAGGAAAGAAATTGAAGAAGACCTCAGAAGATGGAAAGATCTCCCATGCTCATGGATTGGCAGGATTAATATAGTAAAAATGGCCATTTTACCAAAAGCAATCTACAGATTCAATGCAATCCCCATCAAAATACCAATCCAATTCTTCAAAGAGTTAGACAGAACAATTTGCAAATTCATCTGGAATAACAAAAAACCCAGGATAGCTAAAGCTATCCTCAACAATAAGAGGACTTCAGGGGGAATCACTATCCCTGAACTCAAGCAGTATTACAGAGCAATAGTGATAAAAACTGCATGGTATTGGTACAGAGACAGACAGATAGACCAATGGAATAGAATTGAAGACCCAGAAATGAACCCACACACCTATGGTCACTTGATTTTTGACAAAGGAGCCAAAACCATCCAATGGAAAAAAGATAGCATTTTCAGCAAATGGTGCTGGTTCAACTGGAGGGAAACATGTAGAAGAATGCAGATCGATCCATGCTTATCACCCTGTACAAAGCTTAAGTCCAAGTGGATCAAGGACCTCCACATCAAACCAGACACACTCAAACTAATAGAAGAAAAACTAGGGAAGCATCTGGAACACATGGGCACTGGAAAAAATTTCCTGAACAAAACACCAATGGCTTATGCTCTAAGATCAAGAATCGACAAATGGGATCTCATAAAACTGCAAAGCTTCTGTAAGGCAAAGGACACTGTGGTTAGGACAAAACGGCAACCAACAGATTGGGAAAAGATCTTTACCAATCCTATAACAGATAGAGGCCTTATATCCAAAATATACAAAGAACTCAAGAAGTTAGACCGCAGGGAAACAAATAACCCTATTAAAAAATGGGGTTCAGAGCTAAACAAAGAATTCACAGCTGAGGAATGCCGAATGGCTGAGAAACACCTAAAGAAATGTTCAACATCTTTAGTCATAAGGGAAATGCAAATCAAAACAACCCTGAGATTTCACCTCACACCAGTGAGAATGGCTAAGATCAAAAACTCAGGTGACAGCAGATGCTGGCGAGGATGTGGAGAAAGAGGAACACTCCTCCATTGTTGGTGGGATTGCAGACTGGTAAAACCATTCTGGAAATCAGTCTGGAGGTTCCTCAGAAAATTGGACATTGAACTGCCTGAGGATCCAGCCATACCTCTCTTGGGCATATACCCAAAAGATGCCTCAACATATAAAAGAGACACGTGCTCCACTATGTTCATCGCAGCCTTATTTATAATAGCCAGAAACTGGAAAGAACCCAGATGCCCTTCAACAGAGGAATGGATACAGAAAATGTGGTACATCTACACAATGGAATATTACTCAGCTATCAAAAACAACGACTTTATGAAATTCGTAGGCAAATGGTTGGAACTGGAAAATATCATCCTGAGTGAGCTAACCCACTCACAGAAAGACATACATGGTATGCACTCATTGATAAGTGGCTATTAGCCCAAATGCTTGAATTACCCTAGATCCCTAAAACAAAGGAAACTCAAGACGGATGATCAAAATGTGAATGCTTCACTCCTTCTTTAAATGAGGAAAAAGAATACCCTTGGCAGGGAAGGGAGAGGCAAAGATTAAAACAGAGACTGAAGGAACACCCATTCAGAGCCTGCCCCACAGGTGGCCCATACATATACAGCCACCCAATTAGACAAGATGGATGAAGCAAAGAAGTGCAGACCGACAGGAGCCGGATGTAGATCGCTCCTGAGAGACACAGCCAGAATACAGCAAATACAGAGGCGAATGCCAGCAGCAAACCACTGAACTGAGAATAGGTCCCCCGTTGAAGGAATCAGAGAAAGAACTGGAAGAGCTTGAAGGGGCTCGAGACCCCAAAAGTACAACAATGTCAAGCAACCAGAGCTTCCAGGGACTAAGCCACTACCTAAAGACTATACATGGACTGACCCTGGACTCTGTCCCCATAGGTAGCAATGAATATCCTAGTAAGAGCACCAGTGGAAGGGGAAGCCCTGGGTCCTGCTAAGACTGAACCCCCAGTGAACTAGACTATGCGGGGAGGGTGGCAATGGGGGGAGGTTTGGGAGGGGAACACCCATAAGGAAGGGGAGGGGGGAGGGTGATGTTTGTCCGGAAACCGGGAAAGGGAATAACACTTGAAATGTATATAAGAAATACTCAAGTTAATAAAAAAAAAAAAAAAAAAAAGAAAGTGTCCTGCAATAAAGGCTGTTGACAAGGAAAAAAAAAAAGAAAAGAGAGTAGAATTGTTAGATAGATGATGATAGATGACAAATAATGATAGATAATAGAGATAGATGGTAGATAGATGGACAAACAAACAGCCCAACAAATAGACAGATAGTGATAAATGATAGAGAAAAAATTGATAGATACATATGGGCATGTATGTGAATATATGGATAGATTGTAAGTAGATGATTGATAGATGATAGACAGATAGATAGATGATAGATAGATAGATAGATAGATAGATAGATAGATAGATAGATAGATGATAAAGATAGATAGATAGATGATAGATCAATAGGTGGATGAATAGATAGATGATGATAAAGATAGATAGATGATAGATCAATAGATGGATAGATAGATAGATAGATGATATAGAGATGAAAATTAAATGATGATGACAAATACAGACATATGAAAGGGAGAAAAGAGAAAGGAAGGGATAGTAAAGAGAAGAGAGAGAGACAGAGACTAGATCCAAACTAAGAATGACCTCCCTGAATCTTATGTTCCCTCCAAACACACCCATCTCTCTTATTCATGAATATTAAGACTACATCCTGTCTTCTCCTCCTGCCTCATTCCCTGTCCACTCCAGGGATGCTCTGTCCTAACCCTGCAACACTTCATGCAAATCTCTGTCTTGTAAGTGATAAGGAGGATTAATGGTCCATATGACTCATTACCCTGTCCTACTTGAATAATAAGGCGTCCTCCTCCATCCCTACCTGTTCCTTCCCCATACTTTCGAGATTCTATATTCATGTATCCAAATGTTTCCTACACATTGGATTCCTGGCTGAGTCCTAGCTTTATGTTGCCTTTTTATCTATGCTCTTCTACGAGATACTATCTACTCCTCTAGGCTGTCTTCAGAAGCTCATGTTATCAACTCCCTATTGATGTGAAACTATTATAATCATTCTGCAGACGCCTGACTCTCTTCCATCTCTAGGCTCCATTACAGTCATCTAGTTACCCTGCTATGATCACTGAACTTGTCTTCCCTAGTTCATATAGTCAGTTGTCAAGCCCTAAACCCATATTGCCACCACAATGCCTGTTTCTTTCTGTCCTTCTCCTCCTACCATGACTTCTTCCTGTCCTTACCTACAGCACCCTCATTGTTGCCCAAGCCTCCACTCTACCTCCCCTAAGTCTCATTATCCATACTGTAGTCAGAATGAATGTCGCCATCAAAGATCTGAGTTCAGTGTTCAACAGCATAAACATTCCAGAAACTTCCCACTGACTTTAGAAGACAATACAATTTCTTCTTGTGATCATTGATGTTCTATCTCCCTACTCATCAGTCTTACCCGACAGCCTGTGCCTCCTAGGAGACTCACTCAGCCTTCTATTGCCCTGGGCTCCTAGCAGCAGATTGAGAATGAAGGGTTTCCTGGCCATGTTGGATTTTACTCTTGAACTCCTCTCCCCTTCTCAGCTCTTCCTCCCTGCATCCAGACTTCGCAGCAGAGTTCAGATTAAAATCACCTCCTCGGAGAACTCAGTAAGCGTTTCATCCACTCTAGACTAGAACTGAGCACTCTACTCAGTGTTGTTTGTCTACACCTGTACTCTTGTGTCCGAAGTTACAGTGTAGTCACATAAGTACTGGGTAATTTTCACACATCCTCCTAAGTAGATTGTGGTCACCCCCTGATTCCCCACCAACTTGTGCACTTCCTTATCCATGGTAAATCAAAAGCAAAATGTGTTAATTGAATAGATGGATGGTTAATAGTTCTTTCTTTCTCTTTTCTAGCTGCTTCTTTGTAGCCACCCCAGACTTACCTTACATAGGTTTCCCATCTTGTCTAGAAAAAGAAAAAAGAAAACTCTGCCGGAAAAATGGAAAGAACTTTGGTTCTGTGTGGTCTGTGGTCATAGCTCTTGGTCTTTCTTGATGTTTGCCTACTACATTTTAAAACTACGAACAGGAATGAGGAGATTTATAAACAATTAGTATGTTCTTTGATCCCCCTACAGCTTCTTTAAGAATGTGACAGGGCTCACAGGCCACGCTTCCTCAGGCTGACTCCCTGTAGTGCACAATGGCGTGTGTCATTGGTTCATATTCATCCTTCATCTTGACAGATATGAAGAGCGAGAAGTTGGCAGTCAGTGCTGTCACTGCAAACTTTGATCTCACTCATCCAACTTTGTTCAGTTCAACTCCGAACATGTTTTGATTCAAATATAAAAGTCAGTGAAAACACAGAGCCCAATATCCAGATTTGAAATGTTTCATCTGCAGAATACAAAAATTAACACTGCTTTCTGGGGCATACACACCAGCCAAGAACAAAGATGGGCTAGAGGTTTTATTAAGGAAGAGAGACATTAGGGTGTCATTTTCAAGGGCAGCTGATTGGTACCTTATCACTTTGCAGAAATTATCAAGCCCAGATATTGGTAAAGTTAATCTTTGAATTGCGCCAGGTTCCATTCATATCACTTTGAGGCAGGGCTCCTCGCTGGTCTGGAATTCACTAAATCAGCTAGGCTGGGTGATCGACAAGCCCTAGGAATCTGCCTGTCTCCTCTGTTTAGTGCTGGGATTACAAGTACTTGCTATTGGGTCCACCATTTGCATAGGAGTTCATCTCCTCATGTATGTAAGACAAATACTTTACCAAATAGCCCATCTCCTTAACCCTCTCTACAGTTAACATGACCAATTAAACAGAGACCACTTCTACAAATTGCAGTGATCCCAGGAAGACTGAAATGCAACCACGTGAGCTGCTTGAACCCAAAGTGGTGTTCGAGGACAGAAGGAGCTGCAGATATGTAGATGAAAGAACGAAACTGCAATGGGAGGTGAAAATGATTTTTCAAAATAAACATAAGAATTGTACATATGACAAACAAAGATGTCACAAAGATACAGAAATAATAGGCTCTGGATACTTTGGCTGCAGTTGAAAATGAATGAACGAAAGGAAATGACTAAACAGGACGAAACTGCAAAAAACAGTTATATGTCCAGGAAAACTAAGCAAGCTCTAGTCAAGACCAAGTGGTAGACATTGCCTGGAACATGAAGGAACTCAGTTCACTGAAGTCAATGGCTTCCTGTGATTATGACTGTGATTATGACTGTCTCCAACCTCAGGCACAAATTTTAGATCTATCTGTGAGCATCAGCCCCTGAATGAATGAATAAGAAAACTTAATAAAGCCTGCACAGCCCTGCTCTTCCTCCTCAGAGCACTGGCTAAGTTCTTCTACTGTTCTGCATAAGTTCTAATTGGAAACTACTCCATCCAACCTCATACTAATCAGGCTCCCTTTTGATGAGGTCTGTAAACATGAGAGAGGAGCAGGACCAGGGCTGGCTAACAAGCAGAAGTGAGGAAAGTTATAAAGTATTAGAAACCAAAATTCTGATAAAATTATAGAGGCAATTACATAAAATGGAGTGGACATCTAAATTGATGTGTGTTGCTAACTTCACAGTCACTGAGATGCTTCAGCCCCAGACTCCAGCATACTTCACTCTGTATCAGCAACTCCAACACAGTCACTTCCCACCACTGAGGCTGACTGATGAAAGTCTCCTGCCCTAGTTTCCTCTTTGGTGAAAATGAAAAATTGTTGTGCTGAACAAGATGGCACAGCAGCTGAGGGTGCATAATGCTCTTCTAGCAAACCTGAGTCTGAGTCCCAGATCATATCAAGTGTCTCATGACCATCTGTAACTCCAGCTCCAGTGAATCTAATCCCCTGAAACTTATGTTTCTCGCTTTACTTTTCTTCACAGAAAACTGGCTATATATGCTACTGTAATTGAATGTTCAAGCTAAGCTCTTAGGAATTTTGGTTCTAACCTGAATCTGAAAACAGCATCAATTAGAGATAAACACAGTCCGTGGGACCCACTTAAGGGTCATCATCAAGACTGTGCCTCAAATGAGAGACTGCTTCCACCAAATGGTTCTATTTCTTTTGGACCTTTGAGATAGTGTTACATCATGCAGCCCAGGCCAAACTCATGGTCCTACTGCCTCAGTTTCCCAAGTGCTTGGATCACCCCAGGCTTATATGAAATAATTTTAAATGTAGAATAAACAACATAAAGTTGACACACACACACAACTTACTGGAGTATGCATTTTAATTACTATTATTTCTTAAGCCTTAGACAGACATTGACAAATTACTAAGAGCTTTACTTTTAATAGCTCACTTTGTCACAACACAAACTTTTATTACTATTATTATTTCTGTTGTATATAATTCCTCTTGCATATACAGAGCTGAGGTTTAAAGGCCTTATATAATAGTGCCCATGTCACACATTACTAAACCAGTAATGAAGCTTAAATATTTATCACTGTAATGACTTCACTCCTAGCTAGGGACAAGACTCATGGAAAGTAATCAGAAGGTTCATAGAAATGGTAACTGGAAAAGATTATAGAACAGAATCTGTTTATTGTTTTAAAAGCCAAGTTAAAAAAAAATGTCAGAAATCTACTTTTTAATACAGCCTTACATCAGAATCAGGGAATTCTGATTAATTGCATTCCCAAATTGTTTACTGCATAATACTGTCACTGGGGAACTCTGGTCCTATAATAAGGGACTAGAGATTTTTTCCAATTACAACTGAATTTCTGAAGAAAAACATTAATTTGTTGTTATGATGTCCTACATCCACTGCAGAAGCTCTCTTGTCTGCCTAATTGAAATAAATTGATTATAAATTAGATTCCTTGTCTCTGGGATGGTAACATCTGCACTAGGAAGAGAAAATGGTAGATAGGACAAAGTCACTGGAAAAGAGATTTTGAAACTGGACCTTGTCACTAGGGGGCACTTAGAGACGTAAAATCAGCACTGCCAAGAAAAAAGAAAAGGAAAAGAAAAAAACCCACTTTGTGAAATAGACCCTTGCTGGCATAAGTATCTGCAAGGGAGGAAAACGTAGGGCACCTTCACCACTATTTTTAGGTGCTAATGCTTTAGAGAAAAGACCAAGTAAAATCAGCATAGGGTGGAGACCGGAAATTCTGTCTTCCCTACTCCTCTCCAAAGAAAACAGTGCTAAATGGTGTGCCCTTGTCTCTCTGCTTTCATTATTTGTGGGGTTGTAATGTGGTATTTAATTCCAGTTTTTTTTTAATTTTTAGTGAGGGGAAGATTTTTGTTGGTGAGTGAAGGGGTTCTTTTGTTGCTCTTTTAGATACTGAAATCAATAAAATAAAATGTGTTCGTCGGATCTGTTTCTCTAAGTGTGATGGCAAACAGACAGATATGTAACCTGAGGCAAGAGGAGATAAGGGCTTATGCCATCGAGTAAGTGGGGAGAAAATGGGAGCAACCTAGACAGCATCTAAAGGAGACTGGAAGTGGAAAATCATATTCCCTGCTGTGTATCCAATGAAAAGCTCACAATAGAAGAAGAAAGGCATAGAAGGCATACGGATATGGGAAAAGTTTGCAGAACAGGCTTGTTTTAGCCCATGGGCAGTCGGGTTGATGTCTTTCCCAAGCCCACCATTTCTTGTTATATAAAGAAGTTGTACTATATTTATAGGCTATGGAATATCAGAAATGCCTCCTGGCAAAGATGGGGGACCTTCAATTGCCCTATTCCTCAACACGAGGGGATCTTCCTGCATGACGTACCCTATCTGCACAAATTACCCTGCAGTTATAATTAAGAAAATAATTGCAAGTACAATTTACCAGGTCCATGCCCATCATCTCATCCTGTAAATTGAAACAGAGAAAGCTTCGCTGTGCTTCACCCAGCGACCTAGTTTGGAGCTCTGGGCGAACCTCCCAGGAGCACGAATCTTGGTCCTCTGGAATAATGAAATGATGGTCCGGGACTGGGAATCGTGAATCGGATTCTTTGCTCCTCTGACTCACCATGTGGTCGTGGGGAAGTCTACACATCATCAGTTATTCTGGTAGGAAAATGATTAGGATAATTACCGTGCACATTACTCTAGAGCTTTGGTTTCAATAAGCCACTCGTCGGCTCTGCCCTCAGCCTTTCAAGATAATGTGTTGCTCACACAAGCAACAAATCTTACTTTAAATGCCAGTTCCTGCAAAATTGTTATTCCATTCTTCTTTCTAAGAAAATTGAAACATGTAGCAATAGCATCAAAGCATAGCATGTTAGTCTGTGTGGCTGAATCATAATAAAGAGGTAAACCATTTTAATCTCCAGTCTTGGCTTTATGAATGATTTTCATCTTTCTGGTGTTTTACCATTGACTTACTTCTCCCACTGAAGGACTGAGCTAACCTCCCACCTTATATAGGAGCACACAGAGCTGCTGCCCCAACAGTGCATCATTTCCTAAGATTTCTGTGGTCACCACATACTTTTATGTTTCTCATTAATTATTGCATACAAACCATCTCCAAGTCATGATGGGGTAAAAGCAATACTCTCTCATCAGAAGCCACTCTTCACTGAAATATGGTCCTCCTCAAACTTGCAGCATGCTCCGTGGAACGCTCTCATGGTGAAATCTAGCGTCCACAAGCTCCGGCCATTGACAAAGTCCTAAGGGTGAACAACTGTTCCTCTACCATGTGCCATGATTCTGAGCTGTGCCAGTCAGCTGTAAGGTATACTGAGTGTATTTTCAACGATGAAGTTTTCACTCTACCTCATAAGCTGAAGGGTAATTTTACGGTGTTTCTAGATCACATTCATTTTCAAACCTTCAGCAATACCCAAGTGATCCATACTTAAAAAGAGCTCAGTTTTGCAGCCAGAACCTATACATAGAACTGGTCAAATGGTAGCTATGAGGTCAGCTATGACTTGGGAAGTTATACATAAAACTTTCCTCAAGATACAGAAAACAATATAACATATAAAATCCTCTTACTCTAACTCCCAATGTCATTTTTAAACAAACATCTGGAACTTTCTGTTTATTCTACTTAAATTTGAAATTAAATGTTGAATTTGATCTCATGAAAAATTTAATTGCCTTTGGAAATAGATTTTATCAGACCTAGCAAAGTCAGTTTCAATGATTGAACTGAAAATCTAATATTTTACTGGAAACTCAAGTTATCAGAACACACTGCATCAGTGGTGGGTTTTGCTTTAGAAAATAAATTATTGTGTTATAGGCTAAATCCTGCCAGAATTGATTTTGGAAACCCAAGGTTGAATATTTTGGATACTATCATTTACTATTGTATTGAACAGGCAAATAGTATTTTTATTAAAATAAAATGTAATAAAAATGGTTTCAGTAAATTGTTCCACTGATACTTATTACCTGTTCTGTGGCTCAGAGCTGTAAATCAATGCTGTATCTGAGGTGTAAGCCAACAGCATTCTGTATCGATGTGGTAGGAACATTTTCAAAGCTTGTCGCACAATCTCATTATTGTGGTCAGTGATTACTTCTCTTCCCAAGAGAAACGTTGTCCATCTTAATTAAGTATTGAGAAGCTGGTTTTTATTATCTAGGCCCCTTTCTAAAGTTGCTCTGATTTTTTTCGAATGCAGTGAGTGGTAGCCAGAATTACTTATGGGTGATGAGGGCTAAAAACAGTTGGCTAGAAACTTCATACCTGCAGAGAAACCCCACAGATCTGATTGATGAGTAGCACTCCTCTCTGAACCAACGGGTAAGGAGTGTTCCCACATGCTCATCAGGGTTCCAGCCTTGACAGAGAAGTACTTCCCATTTGCTATGAAAGGAAAAAGACAATATTGAAAAACATAATGATATTGAGATACAATCATCTCTCAAGAGGTATCAGTTGCTTTTCTCATTGCTGTGGCAAAACATGACAAAAAGCTACTTAAGAAAGGATTTATTTTGGCCTATAGATTCTGCTGCTCTTTTCCAATAAATAATAAGAGTAAAATTAATAAAATTAGGTATGATTTGGGTTCCTCTAGATACCCAAAGCTAAAATATCTGTTCTTTGGTTATACGCGCGCGCGTGTGTGTGTGTGTGTGTGTGTGTGTGTGTGTGTGTGTGTGTGTGCACAAATTCACACACTGCAAATAGCCACACTGTGGAAAAGGATAAGACTGTCAGACAGAAACTCAAAGCACTATCCAATTTGACTCCATTGCACCTAGCCTGTCATGGACATTATAGCACTTCCCAGCATCTTGCTCCTTTGGGGCAGTGATCCTCCTTCCAGCCTGCTGGCCTCTCTGTAGAATTATTGCTACCCTAGCTGTTATAAACAGTGCTTATAAAAGCATTGGCATAGAGCTGACCTTTTTCATATTTCACTATCATTGTATAAAGCCCTCCATGAAAAGGAGTCCTATTTATAGAGTACAAGTCACAGAAGCCTCAGATCATCTCCATGGCTGGCCTTGCAGAATCTCGAATGGACAGAATGGTTTGCTGCATACCAGAGGATGCACTGCTGAGCAAAGTGTGATGGAACTCAGACTGGATCAGACTCTGTCCTGACTTACAGGATGTCTGAACAATGAAGAGAGATTCCGGGTTTATCTTCCAAAGGATTTTTTTGTAGTAAGCTCTTATTACTAACACTGTTAAATACCAGATCTTGTGCTGGAGAGGTAGCTCACTGGTTCAGAGCTCTTGCTGCTGTTCCCAACACCCACATCAGCTGGATCACAGCTGCCCTTAACTAAAGTTCCAAGGAGCCCAATGCCCTCTCTGGCCTCCTTGTGCATCTGCATGCGTGTGGCAGGTACACACACACACACACAAACACACACACACACACAAACACACACACACACTCACACACACAAACACACACTCACACACACACTCACACACACAAACACACACACAAACACACACACAAACACACACACAAACACACACACACAAACACACACACAAACACAAACACACAAACACACACACAAACACACACTCACACACACTCACACACAAACACACACACAAACACACACATACAAACACACACTCACACACACAAACACACACTCACACACACAAACACACACACAAACACCATAAATAAAAATAATCTAAAAATATAACAGCTCTTTAATAATTCCTAGATTTTCTGTTCTTCCTTTAAAAGAACCTCTAAACTACAATGAAAATTAAGAAAAATACTTCTAAATTCAGTACTGGCCAAACAAAGATAAAGGACCATATTAATATACATCACAAGCCGTTTTATGAGATTGCAAAGTGAAGCAATTGTCTTCAGATTCCTGGAACCAAAGCCTATTGGATGGATTTATCCTAGAGACTTAAGCTCAATTCATGCTTATTAAATTTTTTGGAAATCTATTTTTAAGACATTTTCTTATGCTTTCATGTATGCACATACATGTAAAAGAGGAACTTCAATATGAAATGTGTAGCCTACACTAGTGTCAGCTGTAGTCAATGACTCCAGACTTAGCAACTGAAAACAGATAAACTCCTAGTTGTCTAATCCAGAACCTGAATCTACAGATTATAAGGAAATGAAATTTTATCTAAGTAGATTTTTCTAAGTTAATACTACCTAAAGTTTTGCCTCAGTGGATGGACAGGTAGATCTGTAGGAAGGCCCTGTAGAGCTGAGCGTTCTTGTCTTTCTGAGCTCCTTACACTTGCTCCCTGCTGCTCGCGATCCTGGTCCTTTTCTCTTCGTTTTCCCAGATGAACTCAGCCTGTGACATACCGAACGCCCCCACTACCTAATACCCCAGTACAAGATACGACAACAAGCTACAAAAATTCTCTACAAGAATTTCAAAATAGGGGTTGGGGATTTAACTCAGTGGTAGAGCGCTTGCCTAGCAAGCACAAGGCCCTGGGTTCGGTCCCCAGCTCCCCGCCCCCAAAAAAAGAATTTCAAAATAATTTTACCATTAGCTTTGTCACCTGAAGTAAATGTGACTGAAATAGACCCTTGAAATAGATTCGCTTGAACTCCTGCCTGTTAATTAGGAAAGTAAGTAAACTGGTCTGGACCTTGAAGATACTGGGATCTCATTTTGGGGTTTCCTTCCTCCATCTCTCTGCTTCCTGGCTGCCATACAGGGGTAGAACCCTTCTGCCATGTTATGGGATTCCAACAAACCCCAATGCAGTGGCATGAGCCAACTGTGAAGCCTCTGGAACCTAAGCCAAAGATCTTCCCTCCTTTTAGTTGTCAGTTACAAATAACTGTGCCAGGCTCAGAAATAGCAACAGTGCATAAGAAATCTTCAGGTCGGACCTTCAATGGGTATAAAATCCCTGAAAGTCCTACCTTCCTCCTTCTCAAACCCACTGTATTCAGGCTTCTGCTAACACTTCCCCAAACTAGACTTCTGCACGTCTTCATGTCTCTAACTCCTGCTTTCAAGTTCGAGGCTGAGGCTCTGATGGCAAGGTTCAGTGTTCCTGAGTCTGTTTGATCATCATGATTCTGGAGAAGTGAGAGCCTTAGAGATGGGCTCTGCTTCAGCCACTGTGAGCCTTCCAAGCAGGAAGAATGGGTGAGACACGGATGTGAAAATATGAGCCTTGCTGGGCTGTTGTGCCATCGCTAATCCCACTTTCCCTCCTTACGGTTACCCTTGCTCGACCTGTGCAGTAGAGTTCTAGAGAGGAAAAAACCTTGCATTTCTTGTACGTTTTTTCTGAAAGCCCTTCTGCACGAGGCAGGGTTCTCATCAGAACCAGAAGCAAAAGGACATAATTAAATGTACATCTGAAAACACACATATAGACATTTGTGTATATAGGAAGAATGTGTTGGATGAGTTAATCACATAATCACAGAGCCTGGAAAAATAATCATTGACTATTAACAAGTCGGAGCCAGATAAGTAGGTGGCATGGTCTAGCTCAAGCAGCTAGAAGCCTCAAGAGTGAGATTGCTAATGAAGAGACCTGCATTTTGAGGCCAACTAGTACCAGGGCTCAAGAGAAGCTGAAATCTGACATCCAAAGGCAGCAAGTGGAGACACCCCTGACATTGAAAAGAACATCCAGATAGTTATTCCTTTCCTTCCATTTTTCTTTGATATTTATCTCCCAACCCATAATACAGTAGATCTTCTGCCCTTTTTTCATTGACCCCTATGCCAGCTATCTCTAGAAACTTCCATGCAGACACCCAAAACAAAATACATGTGTCGGCACCAAGGATAGTCTCAATCCAAAATTCACCATCACCTCTTCCAAGATTTTAACTTCCGTTACTTCAAAGACTGCTTCCTGTGCCTGTGCCACATTACTTCATTCTGCTCTCAGTTTTCATCATGACCATCAGAAACATCCCATACAACCAGTCACACTCGATACAATTGATCCCTGCCCCACAGAATTCTTCACTTGATGTCCAAGAAACCACACCTTAGGGCTCACTGGCAGAAGCCTCTCAAACTTCTTGCCTCTTTCTTCTGTCTGTCTAGTTTGCTAGTGTTGAGATAGCTCAGTGCTTTTTTGTCTGTTCTTTATCCTGTGCCATGATAACCACATAGACTTCATAAGAACTCTAGATCTCAGGTTTGTAGATCCAACTGCTTAGTTGACCTTGTCATGAATATACCAAGCAGTGAACCATGTCCAGACTAGACTTATTTCCATTTTTTCCTTTAGTGGCCCCAGGTCTTGTCTGCTGGCACACTATGGACAGTTCTTAGCATCAATGTTTGATGACCAAGTGCTGATGGAAGAGGAGTTGCTGGTGTGTAGGCTAAGCTTTGATCGGCCTTGATCCTGACCAGTTGTTGAGCCAATGTGTTAACACCAAAGCCTCTTTTCACTAGTGTGTGAAAGTGCCTCTAGTTTGATGTCCTTTCAAGTGACCTGTTGTACTCTGGAATTGTCTGCTCATCTGTCACTGCTTCTCATCCATAAAAACGCAAGACTCCTGGGGCTCCCAGGCTGAAGACACAATAGGTGTTCAGTCCAGTGTTTGAATGTTACTTTGATCCGGTTTTCTCCTTGAATAGCTGCCATAGTGTGGGGCAGGAACTGCATAGCTTTTTAGAAACAACCAGACACGTGTAGCATTTCCAACTGGGAAAAGATTCCCAGAGCAAAATAGAGGCATCACAGAGTCCAGGAGGACCTTAGGACATGTCACAAATGGCGTTCACCAAAACACTAGCAAATGTTGCAAGACTCTGGAACTTCTTTTCCAACTATTCCATCCACACCACACAGCTGCAGAAGCCAGTAGGGGAGGGAGGTATCTACAGCAGATGTGGGTTTTGGTCATTGTCCTAACTGTGGAAACATGATTCAGGAGGACTACAACTGTAGATCACACAGTTATCAGGGTGGATAATAGACAACAATAGGGATACAGGCTCAGGGGACCCCAAAAGCAGGGACGTTAAGCTCAATGACATTAAAAACAATTAACATTAAAATATTATGATAAGGACATCAAAAACAATGACAAAGGTTGGTTTTCATAAATTCACACATAATAATGCATTAAGAGACTTTTTAAAATATGTTAATTGCATCCTTAATTGCATCCGTACTTACTTTATGGTTTATGCTTCTTCTATGTTTTTTAAATTATGTATCAGTGAAGGAACTAGAAAATAGGCCACCATAATCTTTTAAAGTTCTTTAGGGACTGAACTCTTCCTGAGCAGAGGCCAAGACAGGTTATGAAGAGCCTTGTGGGTTTTGTCTTCTCTGTGAGGGAGGTTGTACAATCTTAAAGGCAGTTAAAAGCCACTGGATGGTATAAAACAATGAACAAATCACAATAGATTTGCTTTCTAAAAGTCATTCTAGCTCCAACTCAAAGATGTTCCTGCCTCCTCAGGTACCTATATATAAGTGTACATACATGCATGCATACATACACACACACACACACACACACACACACACACACACACACACACACGGGGCGGGGGAGGGAAGGAGGAAGGGAGAGGGAGAAGGAGAGAGAGAAGTAGACAGAAAGAGAGAGAGAGAAGTAAAAGTAAAATCCAGAGAGAAAATCCAGAGAGAGAGAGAGAGAGAGAGAGAGAGAGAGAGAGAGAGAGAGAGAGAGGACAAGAGCTTGACTGAACTCCGCCTACAAGAGCACGGAGGAAGAGATTCTGAAGATATTTAGTAAGGTGACTCAACCCACTGAATTTGCTGACAAAGATAGCGAACTTGTCAAAAATGATTAGAGTGAGCTTTCGCTATAATAGTAATAATTAAACTGTCAAGCCCCAGCTTCATGGCTCTCAGAGGTTATGTAATGGAAGTCTTTGTTAACTACAAAGCCCCGCACACACACACAGCAGATAATTACCCACAGAAATCATACCTCCAACGCCCGCATGCCAGGGGCAAGTCCTGAGAGTTTGAAAATGAGTTCTCGTTTATTGTGATCAACAGCAGGACAGCACATGTACTCCTGGACGATGAGCGTACTGTTGCTGCTCAAGTGCTCATTACAATGGAAATTAGTAACACTTGAGTGATTGATGCTGCTCTCTGCTAAACACGCCATGTAGCAGACACTTGCCGCGGCTAAGTAAGTCTGGAATTCACACACTGATTGATGCCAGACACGACTGGCTACTTTTTGTGAATGGCATGAGGATGGATATGTTACCATGTAGAGTAAACATTATGTCTGTGTCAGTCATGAGGATGATATTTTGTAACATTCTTTCCATGTGAAAAATATTACCTGCTATGTGTATTTATGTTTTCAGCCCTGTTTAAAAGAAACTAAATTGCTTCTTACTTGTATTTTATGGAACCTTTTAGACAAAGGCATATTCAATTCAATCTGTAAACAATTCTAATTCCCCAGTCCATGCCTCAATTTGGGAAACCAGAAGAAAAGTAGTATTTCAACTCTGGTTTAACAGTGAAAAATGAGAAAGAAGAAGCCTTCTGTGGCCTCATTGCTTTCCCACCATATCAGAGACTCTTCCCTCACAAAAAGGATTGTTCTTTATAGATGACTATTGATCGACATTGTGAGGAAAGACTGCACATCCGTTCTTAAAGATCATTTAATTTTCACGTCTCCTCCCTGCACCGGGATTTCAGACATACATATTCAAGCTTTTGTTCAGGCCAACGGGCTGCTGTGAAATAACCCACAACCTCTTTCATACCACTTTGCTCATTTTCTGCCCTTGGTAAAATCGTCATTATTAACTGCTATAAATTATAAAATCCTTTTTACCCGAGAAAAGTGTGGACTTTCTTTTTGAACAGATTTAGCACTGATAAGACTGTTTGCCTTAGGCAGCAGTAGTAGTAATTGAATCTGCATGCTGAAGAGGTAAACTGTAGGAATTTTAGAGAAGGAAGCCTAGTGTGCAAAATGGAGGGAAGGCAGTTAACAAAGAAGGGAGAACTCGGTGCTGGAAGCATCCTTACACACTGGCACTATTGAACATTAAAACCGGAAAGTCATTGAAATTGATGAAACCTGTTAAGATTCCAAAGATAAAGTGTTCACCTAATTCTGTAGTCTATTTGTCTGTCCTCCAGCCTATACTTGGGACATAAACCTTATCAGTTTGATCATTATTATTCTATTAAGCACTGTTCTTATTTTAAGATCGATGTGTGTGAACATGTATGCGTCTGAATGTATCAGCACGCCAACTCATTTTGGTCTGTGCATCTGATGCACGCACAGAGACCCGACAATGACATTAGGTGTTCTTGTTTTCTTCATCCATTTACTCATTTATAGGCAGGGTTTCACCCAAAATGGGGGACTCACTCTTTTTAAGGCTTTAAGTAAAAAACAAAATCTCTGTCTCCCTTCCTCAGAACTTGTTACAGTCATGCACAAAACACCAAGCTTGTCATGTGAGCACTAGGATCTGAACTTGGGTCCTCATAGTTGTGCAACGTGTGCTCTTAATCGCTGAGCCATTTCTCTAGGCCCCATTCATTGTTGGACTTACTGTCATATCTGAGGGATAAAAATAAAGACAGAACTTTGGTAAATAAATATACAGTGGTAAACCATTGTAAGTCTAGTCTGAAGACCTAAGCTCAAAATCTGAGGACCCACATAAAAAGCCAAGCATAGTCATGCATACCTTTTAACCCCCATGCTATGGGGAGAGGGAAAAGAAAAATCACCAGGGCTTGCTGGCTTCTAGCCTAGCTCCAGGTTCAGTAAGAGATAGGGTCTCAGAGAGCAAGGGAGAGAGTACAATGTTCACTCCATGTTCTCCTCTGGCCCCACAGGTGCACATGTAGATGCATGCACACACACACACACACACACACACACATGTTTGCACACATATACACAATATGCAGACACCACACAAATAGACACACAAATATTTATTTTAATAATAATCTATAGTTGCTCATGAAAAGAATATGGAGCCAACATAGAACAATTTTCAGGGTGGTTAGGGCAGTTTCAATTTACTGATTCCAAGGAGTTTCGAGAAGATGATGTATGATCGTTCTAGGAATATTTATTAAACAATGGATTCCAAAACCGGTGTAGGCCCTGTGTACACAGAATCAAATAAACATGACATTTTACTCGTAGTGAAATGGAGACCAGAAAATTCAAACTAACTTATACAAGAAAAGGTGCTAGCAGGGGTGGTGGCAGAGGTGTGTCACTGGGCTTAAGTCACACTAGTGGGACAGGTGGCACTACCCAAATGGGATGGCAAAGGATTTGAGCTTTAAATATGAGAGAACCAAGAACATGGAAATAAAACATTTCTCATTTTATAAAGGCACATAAAATCAGGCCACCATACAAGATAGATACTTTGGCCAGAACTCTATAAAACCAAACAAGAGGAAAAAATAATCAGGGAAGGGTGGCAGGAGTAACCTGTTGGTAATTGTCATGTGACTAATATTTTCTCATTTCTCATAATTGCCTTTACCAGATAATCTATTATAAACCCATAGTGCCTTTGTAATGAAAGAAAAATTCAAGGCTTGTCAGAATTTTTATATTTTAGGGGTTAATCGTTCAGTCACACTCTCAGGGAAAAAAAAAAAAAAACAACCACACACTTCTCAGAAGCATTACCATGGAGTGACATTCCAAAGGACATTCTCCAACATAGAGGGTCCAAGCCCTAGAAACAGCATCAAAACCCACAAGTACTGGCATGTCACTGAGGTGACCTGGCAAGTGCTGCTTTTTTCACAATAACATGGTCTCTCCCTCTCCCCCAGCCCTCTGTGCAGCCCAGAGCCCAATGCAGGCTCCTGTTCACTCAGAGCATTAGCGACTTGATTTGCATAATGCTTTGGAATTTATGAGGCATTTTCCTAAAGTTTTTGCTTTTATTTTATTTTCTCAGCATCCCTGTGAGGTAGGTAGGGCCGATATTATTTTTCTCATTTTACAGTTGAGAAACCGAAGACTTAGGCGAAGTTTCTTGCCTCTGGTTATGAGGCTGCTAAGTCTTAGAAGTGATGCTGGAACCCAGCCGTCTTTCAGACGTAGAATTTGCTCTGCTGTGTGGCAAATATCAAGTGATAGTCGCCTCTCTCTTGCAGACAAAGTCAGGCCAGCATCTGTGGGAGCAGAGAAGCTGTCTTAGTTTTAATGTGTAATTTGATCCAGTACTAGGAAAGTTCTAGCACACGCACAACACATGCCCGAATATTGTTAGTTGGACCAATGCATGAAAACATTATCATCGATATGACTTATTTTTAATAAACATATGGTTCTTGAATAAATTTTAACAAAGCCTCCAAATTAATATTATCCTTAGAAATTCTACTCAGAAGACAAATTAATATTATATTACTACCAAAAAAATTAAAAGTCAGGAAAAGGGGAAATTTAGGAAGAATTTTTAAAGTCTGTTTAACAGAAATTGCTAGATATTACTATAAGTTCAGTTGTGCTGTGCGCTAGTTACTTTTCTAATGCTTTGATAAATGCTATGAGCAAAGGTCATAAGAAAGAAAGACTTTATTTTGGCTCAAGGTTCCAGAAGGCAAGTTCATTAGAGCGAGGTGGAGGCATGGGGGCAGGAAGCAGCAGGCATGGTGGCAAAAACCAGGCATGGCAGGAAGCAGCAGGCTGAGAGATCACGTCTTTAAGAGCAAGCAGGAAGTAGAGAGAGCAGGCGGGGAGGAGATAGGTTCTCAAGGCCTGTTCCTAGAGACGTACGTCTCCCAGGAAGGATTCACCTCCTAAAGCAGCAGCATCAACTGCTGGACATTTCACCCCAACCGCCAGACTGGAACGCACTGTGCTAAGCAAACTGAGTGAGACTTAGAAAGGCAAAAGGCTGCCCGGTTTTTGTTATAGTCAGAACCCATACATATACACATTTATATGTAAATCAGATCAAAGCACCATGGTATGTGCATATCGAAATGCTGTAGGAAACCCCTGCCTTCTGTATACTAACTGAGATCATAAAGAAAATAAGCAAACAAAATTTATCATTAATTTGTTTTATTCCAAAACAATTTTCTACATTAAGCATCACTATGCATTAGTTGGGGGTCAGGGGAGTCTTTGAGACTCATCAGGTATGAGTAATTGCTTGGGCCTGCTCATCTGCCTGCTTCTGGGAAGGGTGTTCATGTTGAATTCTCTAAGGAAAACTCTTGTTCTCCTTCTGAGAGCAACATGGGGGCGCAGCGTCTCTTGTTTTACTTATTAAGGTAACCTACAACCATGCCCTGGTGACTTCAGCTATATATGCCCTTTGAAAATTCTCGAATGACACGTTGGATACCCTGCACATGGGTGCCCTCAGTTGGAATGGGAGTCAGACCACTGCTCATGGGAATGTTGACTGCTTGGTGGCAGTGTAACATTACCCCAATAAAAGACAATGGTTCTTGTCAGGCATAATTTTGCAGATTTCTTTACTGCTGTATATACATGGGGTTGGAATGTTGCTTGGCAATATAAAGAGGGATGATTCTACTCATGGATGGAAAGGGACTTTTTATGTCTGTGTGCTATTAAACAGTTCTTAAACCTCGGCTGGCAATGATACCACCATCACCCTCATTGCTTTGACTAACTTCTACTTTTGGGAGGCATCTTTAAATTCATGGTATGTTTTTGTCCAAATGACCTTTGAAAGTGATTTCCAATAACGTCAGCCAATTTTAAGCTCCGGGCTCCGTAGAGAAAGGTCACTCTGCATTTAGACAAAGTGCAGATGGATTTGTGCTCCACACAGCGAGCCCTGGCCTGAGGAATTACTATTGTATTTGACCCAATCTTTTTCCCAAACGTTTAGGAGACTTCCATCTGGGCTTTGCTTAAACTTTTTGTGTACTCGTCATGGGCTTATGGATTAGTAAATAATTTCTTCTCGCAAATTGTCCTTAAGAGTGTAAGGCAAGAGGTTGAATATGCCTTAAATTTCATATAAGGCTTTACCCCAAAGATGTAGAAAGTCACCATACAAGATACATGGATTTGGACAGTGGCAACCCTTTATTGCCTGTTCATTCCTTCCTTCAAATTCCTTACTATGGGGCAAGAGAAAAGAAAGCCACAGCTGAAGCCTCTGTGTAAACACACTTGCTATGACTGCAAAGAGGTTGCTTTTGCTTTTGCTTTTTTGTTTTGTTTTGTTCTCTTTGGTTTTGTTTCCCCTAAGAACCATCAGTCAGGTGACTGACTGGTGCTACTGTGAGAGTCCTCTTGTGAGCAGTGCCATTTCCTTGCCACCCTGTCTCCTGCCCTCACACTTCCCACACCACACAGCCATTACAGGTGAGCCACAGTGGGGCTCTGTCATGTGACAGTCCATCTATGTCAGAGAAAGCCTTCAAAACTATTCCACAGACTCATTTCTCAGATCTGAATGGGCTTTAAGAGCACTATCAGAACAAGGAAGGAAGCCTCCCTGTCCTTCCTGACTCCAGTCTCCAGTTGCCCAGATGAAAGTAGACTTCCATCCTGCCCCGGCGTGCTATGACCTGGGAGGGAGGCTGAGCTGATCACCAGGAGACCCGGATCCACTTCCTTTTTTGCCTTTTACAAGTTTGAGAGCTTGAAACTAGCTCACTTATCCCCCAAATTTGATCTTTTATGTGCAAGGGATGAATTAGTAGAATTTATTTTGTAAATTCAGTGAGATAGAGCACAGCCTGAAGCACAACTCCTTTTCTGAATAAGTGTTTTTGGACCTGGTTCCTCAGGGAGTCAGACGACCACAGCTCTCTCGGATACTCATCCCAAAGATGATGTTTGACTGATCCCCCTCTGCCCCAAAAACGTGCCAGAGGGAAATAATTTCTTTTATTCAGCGTAGCAGCTTAAAAATTACGAATAGCTTTCTCTTGTTACACAAATGCTATGTCGTTTGCTCCTACTAACTAGCGTAGGTTTAAGGTAAGGGTTGGAGCTGCTCCCCTATGTGTCGCTGCTAACTGACTAGCCCTCCCACCACGCAGAAGGTTGCTCCAGGGCACTGAATCCTCCCTGCTAGGGAGAGGTGGCATTTGCCAGGCAGTGAGGGCAGCATGTGGGAATGCACAAGGCCAGCTCCTCCACTGCCAACTGAATTTACTTCCAATGTAACCGATGCTCTGTAGAAATCAGGCTAAGCCTGCAGTCTTTACTCCCAAACTTGCCTGCTGGGCTCACCCTTCACTGGTTTCTCCAGAAAGCAGTCCCCTACCTTCCTGTTTGAGAAAACATCATTGAAAGAAATGGTAGGGGGAAACCATGAAGAAAGGTTGATAGGCCTCTGGAATTACGCTATCAAAAGACTCACGTTTGCAGCCTTCCTAACTTAACTCTTATTAAGGTGGTTCCTGTAAGACAGAACTTCACTCCCTTGCCTCTATGATAAGAATGGTCATGCTACTCTCCCTACAGAAGGTGGGTGGACTCAGATGAGATCATGAATGGATCTCATCATGGTACAAATGTTTGGAATGAGTCAAACACTGTACAAATATAGAGAAACTGATTTTTATGCTAAACATTTATTTTTTTTATGAATGTTTTGCCTGTATGTATCCGTGTACCCCATGCATTCCTCATGCCTGAGGAGGCCAGAAGAGGGCATTGGATCTCCTGGAACTGGAGTAACATCTGGTTGTGAGCTTCCATGAATGTTCTAGGAATTGAACGTGGGTCCTTTGCAAGAGCAGTAATACTCTTAATCACTGAAGCATCTCTCCAGCCCCACCTCAATTTTTATCCTGGACCTCAGCTAACTAATGGCTTTTCAGAGGAAACCAGCAATAGCATTAAAAGGTTGCAAAACATCTATTACTTCTCGCTTTCCGTCCATCTCTGCCTTTCTTCCTCACAGTCTGTCAGCGTCTGCCTCCCGAGACCTGGATACTCTGTCCAACAGTTCACCCTGGCAAGGAGAGCACTTAGAAGGTGCTGCCTTCACTTCTCTCATTTCAATTACTTAGTCTCCGGCCCAGATGAAGGACTACCCATTCGGACTATCACCCTCTAGTATCTACCACCTGATTCCTGAATAATGACTTTTTAGTTTTATTAACTGCTTATTCTTTCAATTCAAGCCTGAGTCTTAAAACTGAAGAAAAGAGACAGACATATCTGGAGCTCTCATCTCTCGGAGCTCTAGCCTTGTGCTTCAAGTGCTGCATGGCCTCAGTTCATGAACTGATGGCACACGACAGATGTAATCGGAGGTCTGAGCCAGATGGCAGCTTGATTAGAAACATCTCAATATGTCCAAAAGATCATGGCATGCATGCAAGGTTTTTCTTTTCCAAGAAGCCTTTATAGAATTCGTGATTAAGACTCTACATTTAATAAGGGTCTCATTAGAAAGCTCAGCATGAGAACTTGAAAACATGGGGTCAGGACAATTTGGTACAATATGTGTTTGTCAAAGAGGCATGAGAGATAGAGTGAGGAATAGCACATCATCCCTAGTGGAGGAAGCAGAGGTAAAACTGCATCACACGAGAGTTTGTGATACCCAGCATGCTAACAGCCACCCTATGCGGTCTGGGATTCATAAGGATATTTTCTCTTCCAACATGTCACTTCAAATTTCCTTTAACTTCTCTTCAGCTCCCTATCCTGACTTTTTGTGTCCTTGATTCAGCACAGTGACCCCCTTTATTTAACACTCCCTCCATTAAGATGCCTAAAACTTAGGATAATACTGAAGCCTATTAACAGGTGGGTAGCACAGACAAGAGGGGATACACCAGGAAAAGACATGGCCATTTCCAGGTTAATGGAATGTTACTCAGAACATTCATGCAATTTTAAAGCAAATGAGCCACTCATTTCCAGTGTTTTCTACTTGATATTTTCAGACCATGGCTGTTTATGGGCAAATAAAACAATGGGAAAATAAAGCATGTTGGCTGAGGGAAGGCTACTGTAGGCTGCTCGAGTACACTTTCGCTGTTCCCAACTCTCTCAGGCACTGTTCTCCACACTGAGAAGTGGACAGAGCCAGTCCAGGCTGCTTAGAAAACGTGCATTCTTGTGGGACGAAAAGAAAGCCTTATTGAGGAACCGCTGGGAGTTGATAGCTCCTGGAGGGAGAGACTGGGTGATGTGGTTTTGTAGGATACCCACACTGCACTATGTGGTACACACCTGTGCACATACAAGCAGAACTAACTGGACCTAGTGGGTTGTTAAAGAGTGAAGAAGGTATAAAGTTGAAGCCGAAGTCGGGGGAGTGATGTGTTGAAGGAATGCGAACAAACCTGGGTGGCAGACGTGGGGTGATTATGATCATATTTCATTCCATGCACTTATGAAAGTTTCAAGAAAGAAATCTAAGCTCAGATATCTCAGAATGTAAATTCCTCCTACGTAAAAAGGCAGATGTAGTACCACCTGCTTGGAATCCCCTGGAGAGTAAAGACAGAAATAAGTGGCTATTTGGGGCTTGCTGGCCAGTCAGTACACCCTATTGAGTGAGTTCTAGATGGTGCCTAAAGAAACAGCAACCTTTGGTCTATACATACACACACACACATACACACACACTCACATACATGTACACACATACACCTGAGCATACAACAGGAACAGATATACACACATACACAAGGAACAGATATACACACATACACACATACTCACAAACACACACTCTCAGACACAAACACAATTTCTCACATACATGCACACATACACACACACACACACACACACACACACACACACACACACACCACTAACAAGAAATTATGAAGCAGGATTGTAGACTGTAATAGCCACCATTAAGGAAACACAGAATGATGAATCATGAATGAGCAGGAAAGACCTTCGTAAGCTGCTGTGGGAAGACCTCTCCAGTAAGAGACACTGAGGCTGTGCAGGGAAGGGCTGTGTGTCTGGGAAGAATTCAGTGTAATCAAATACCCACCAACAAGCCAGTGTAGCCCAAGCTAGTGACCAAGGTATACTACATCAAAGGTGAAACTGGAGGAAGGCAAAGGATAGTGGGAAGAATCACAATTTCATTTCAGAATCTTGCTGTGTTTGAAACTAAAACCACCTTGTGAAACTCACACACCGAAAGGAACCTGGAATCAGATCCTGAGGCAAGATGTCCAGCCGTCACCTGGGGTGAGCTGCCCCTAGGTCTCATTGAACAATGGAGTCACTCTCCTGAACCTAACCCTGCTTCCCTCTTTGCCTTCCATGAGTCTGCTCTCAACACAGATACTTGTAACAGTAATGTGAAAGCATGCTGTTTCCCTATCTTGGTCTGCCAAAAAAAAAAAAAAAATCAGAATCCTGACAGGGCCTCCAAAGTCCCCAGGTAGTTTAGCCTTGGCAGCCCAGACTGCCATCTCTGTCTGTCATGACCATACAAACCTCCTGACTGCTCTTAAACACACAAACATGCTCCCACTTTAGGACTTTGCAGTTGCTCTCTCTGGCAGAAGCCTTTCTCCGGATACGCCACAGCAGCTTCCTGTGTCTCCTTCAGGAGCCCATTTGGTAGCAGGGTTTCAGTGAACACCCAGTTTCCTCCACACTGTCACTAACACTGCTACCTGCTGCCCATTTTTCAGTAGCACATACTATCTCCTAACACATTCTATAATTAACACAGTTGCCACTCCTGCCAAATGTGCTCTGTGTTCCCTTTATGGTCTAAAACAGCTACAGGAGGTAGAGATCTTTGTCTATTGGGGCAGTCGTGATAATTACTCACTACTGCTCTTTCCTTTTGCCTAGGAGTATATTTCCTGACTACCTGACTCTGGGTGAGATGTAATTGCTTTGGCCAATAGGAATGGATGCCACATGGGCAGAGATGTTCACAACCAGCCCATGCCCTATCACCGTCTCCCCTTCTTTCAGTATGTCACCTCAACCTTTCAAAGGAGTGGTTGCTTCAAGGGCTCAGGTACTGCATAATTAACTTGAGCATATCACCCTGGCAACCTTCAAAGGCTATCCGATATCACCTTGAAAAAGACCTTCATCTGAATTCCCTGGGAGGTGCTGACTTTTGTTGTTGCTACATACCCGGGACTACTCAGTTTTATTTGACTCTTCACGGTTCTTACAATAGAGCCACATAGCAGGGGGTGTTTAGCTACACAGCTCTGTGCTCCCAGAGGGTCATGTGCTTCCAGCCACCCATTCAGGAACTCTTTGGATTCTCAAATGGAAAACACACATACTCGCTCGCACGCTCACACACACACACACACACACACACACACACACACGTACACACGCATGCACGCACACATGCACATTCACCAGTTAATTTTTATATGCCTTGGCTGGGCACTCTTAAACCTTCCCCTGCAACTCCAGGCCAGTGAAAGTGGCCAGTGGCTACTCACTTGAATTTTTACATAGCTCATTGGCTTTCTTTCCTGCATCTCTCAATCTCTCCTGTCTCCCACCAAATCCTGGAAATCATATGTCTCCTCCCCCGTGCATCCTAGCATGTGCAACCCTAAGGGTCTCACCCGTTTTCCTTTGCCCAACCATTGGCTGCTGGCGTCTTAATTGGTCCATCAAAAAAACAACTGGGGACAAGGACTTTTAGCATTTAGACATGCAGATTCCCGATTGAATCAAAACATTAGAGCCAGTCTTCAACAGAGCCATATATGTAGCATATGCTTAGTAAGTGCTTGTCAAGTGATTCTTTCTGCCTTTATTTTTAATTTTTCTTTGGCAAGCTTAAAATTAAAATATATCACAGTCATTGCCAGCATCTAAATGCAGGCTTTATTCCACTGAGAGTCTAAGGATGGACTTTGCCATCAACAGTAAATATTTTTCATGGGAGCTTAATATTTCCTACTTCTTCAGTGAAAACCACTGCATATATTTTAAAGTACTTTGCAGTCAACTTTGAGAAATAAGGCAGAGAGGAACTCCCATGAGCCACTGTGTGGGGTAGGTGAGTCTTCCTGAAGCTGCTCTAGCAGTCTGAAGGAGAGGCACTGCTACTGGCAAAACTGGTCTGAGAAGGAGACAGGAGGCTATACCTACTGGGCTTCAGCCATGTGGACATGCAGATAGAGATAGGGAGAGAGGTCCTGACAGCAAGAGTAGCACTCAACCACACACAGTGGGGATGGAGTCTGAACACATTACTAAGTAAGCCGTGGATTAAAGCCAAGCTCTAGATCCTCTCATTTGAAATCTGGGCTGCGTTCATGTTGCTGCCTCTGCTACCTTAGACAACATGTGCATTCCTCAGGTTCCTCATTTGTAAAGCAAGTTTAAACGTGTTGTTGTGGACTGGAGAGATGGCTCAGAGGTTGAGAGCACTGACTGATCTTCCAGAGGTCCTGAGTTCAATTCCCAGCAATCACGTGATGGCCCACAATCATCTGTAATGGGATCTGATGCCCTCTTCTGGTGTGTCTGAAGACAGCGACAGTGTACTCACATAAAATAAATAAATAAATGGAGAGAAGGAGAGAATGATTGAGAGAGAGAGAGAGAGGGGGAGGAGAGAGAGAGAGAGAGAATTTAAAAGTGTTTTTATGAAGATTGGACGCATCTGTAGCTCTGGATGTTCAGTTCAGAGCCTGACAAACAGCAACTCTTCATTTGGAAAAGGCTTAGGAACTGAACCTAGCCCAGAGCTCTGAGATTTGATTCTGAGATGAAGTTGCTTAGAGATCCATCAGATAAGCAAGATTATTTCTCACTAGCAGCTAAAGGCTTCTGATTAGAAAATCAAGAATATTAGGATTACAATATGGAAAGGAGGAGGCATGGAGGAATTATAAGGGATTTATTTGTTGTTGCTCAATAAGTAAGGTGTCTGCTGTCCAAATCATGAAGATGTGTGTTTGAGCCCGTCACACATGTAAAAGGGCAGGTGTGGAGATGTACACGTGTGATCTCAGCACAAAAAAAGTGGAGACAGGAGGATTCCCAGGCTTCTTGCCCTTTCAACCTCAAGGAAGTGGCAAGATCTGGGTCCCAGTAAGAGACCCTGTCTCAAAACACAAGTATAATGACTCCTGAAGAGCAGCCACCCAAGGTTGACCTCTGACCTGCACATGTACCTGCACACATAGGAACATAGACACAGTGCAGATATACAGAATAATTGGGGGAGATCCAAGCACACATCATGGAGCCATGGTACAGAACTTCAGAGAACCTCCCAGGAGGGGAGGAAAGGCTGGACGCAAATGGTTTCCCAAAAGCAACCGAGAAACATGATAGCAAGGCCAGTGCAAACTGAGGCCAGGGGGAACAGAGGTCAGTGGAAAGACGGCAAATTCCATTTCAGACAGTGAGCTACTTAAGGTCAAGCTACCTAGAAGGAAAATGGCTATGATAAGCTGGAGCCTAACGAATTTAAAGCTGAGCTGAGAATCTCTCCCAAACAGCTTATAGCTTACCTATGCCCATGCTCCCACTCCACTACTCTGCAGCTCTGACTCAGAACTTACTTTGTTAGCAACGCTTGTGGAACGCTATTCTATTACCTATTTATTTGCCAATGTCCTCCCTTCTCACCTCACATAAGCTCTACAGGAACTGGGATCTTGCATTGTAGACGTTGCTGAATGCCCAGAGCCCAGGAAAGGGCTCACCCTGCACGCTTTTGAGAAAACTATTTTGTGGATGATATTTTTAATCTGGGGGGAGGGGCATATTCACAACCAAAGGTCGCTTCAGACAATCAAAGTGTATTAAAGGTGTGGGAAAATATAACAATGGAACCCATTATTCTGTAAAATGGATTGGCACTGGTAGTTTTTTTTTAAATATAAAGATTTGTGAACTATAATAAGGATAGAGGGTGCATGGAGCAAAATTGAACTGAAATGTGAGGAAATATGAAGATTTTGTGCATACAAATAAAGCATGGGGCAGGATCCTAGATTAATACCAGAGACAAAACCAACAAGGGTACAAGTGTACCCCAGCATCACACAAGGAATGTCCAGACTCAGTTCTAAAGCATAAGATAGTCACACAAAGTACTAGATCGTCAGGACTGAAGAGAGACTCCATGTAAAAAATAATAATAAATCCCAAATACAGGCATGCACTTGCCTCTGACACTGTGGAGATAGACACGGGACTGTAGGAGACAGCCAACACCCAGGCTAACTGCGGAGTCAGTGAATAAAGGACAGACTAGGAAAGTAAGAACCCTCTGAGAAAGTGGTTGCCCTCCAAGCGTGGGTGAGCACATATGACATGTGTGAATAAGACACAGATACCACAGATTGAGGAGGGGAAGGAGGGAGAAGAGAGGGGAGAGAAGAGAAAAAAGGAGAAGAGAGAAGAGGAGAGAGGAGAGAGGAGGGAGGGAGGGAGAATGAGAGAGAGAAAACGAGAGAGAGAGGGGAGAGAGAGAGAGAGAGAGAGAGAGAGAGGAGAGAGAGAGAGAGAGAGAGAGAGAGAGAGAGAGAGAGAATGAGAGAGGGGGAGGGAGAAGAGGGAGAGGAAAAAGAAAAGAAAGAAGGAAGAGAGAGAAGAGGGAAAGAGAGGGGTTGAAGGTCATTTTTGGCTACTTACTTTGAACAGCCTGAGGTAGAGAGATCCTGTCTCAAAAAAGAAATAAAACAAAAAGATCATAAATGTACTGGAAGAAAATAGTTCATTGTACAGCTAATGAAATTAAAACTATCATAATCAGATATACAAATATCTATCTTCATTATTATGCAACAAACCACTCTAAATAACAAACGAGACGTGAAAATGGGCAGACAGGAAATACGAATGATGAGCAGTCACAAGTGAGTACGCTTGAATGGTAATTTTTTAAAGCCATAAACATCATAACAATGGTCAGAATTTCAAAGCGTGATTGCGCTGAAGGCCAGAGGATGTGGCTAGAACAGCAAACACTCATACACTTTTTTGTGGAAGTATTAATCTGTATAACTTTTTATGTGGTCGTTTTGTAATAACTAAAAATTTAAATATGCATACCATTTGGCCAAATAATCCTGCATCCGAGAATGTAGTCTGCAAAGGGTACTGTGAGAATCAAAAATACAAAGGCATATTTATTGACAATTTCTTACAATAAAAATTTGTTAAGCACATGCAACAATCGCATGCCTTAAAACATTGTGTAATTTGAACTGGGCGGAATAGAACACAGTAGACAATGGTAAAGTCAATCTCAATCGGTGTGGACAGAGAGATGTCTAACCACATACTGTCCAATGAAAGAACAAGCTGCTTAGCGTCACACTCAGGCACAGATACAAATGGAGAAACTCTTGCCCAGTGCATGTACGATAAGTGGTCGGGATGCTGTATCCGGGCTGTTCACTGTGGCTGGTCCTGAGGAGTTCAGTCTTAAGGAAGGCTTTTAATGCTCACTTTATGCTTCCTTCCTCACTGCTGGAATATCTCTTTCACACTGAAACTGAAGACTTAAAAAAATTCATGAGGAAGGGGAATGAAGTCTTTAATATTTCATGCCCACTGTTCTCATGACCCATCCTCCACAAAGTGCATCTGCTGTGTTCGCTCAATCATTCCTAAAACTGAAGAGAGACGTCCTCAGGCTCACCCAAGACATCTACCATTGAACACTAAGGAGCTACGTCTGTTTCCAGAATCCCTTCAGCCTCTACGGAAACCTCTTCGATGCTTATTAGAGAGGAATAGTGAATGTCCCATTTTCATATCACCAGTGAACATCAAAGATTAGCACAAGAACAGCCTGAAATGCCAAAATGACTTGTGTGCCTCTAATAGCCAACTTTTCTTCATGAGTTGAGTTCACAGCAACTTGGGACCCTTTCCAACCTCACTAAGGCAACTGGAAAACTGACAAGACAGCTGAAATGGTTCTGCCAGGACAGGTGGATATGTGTAAGAAGGCCAGTTATAAACAGCCATGTGACCAGCGCACACACATGTGCACACAATGTAAAGTGCCTGAAGGAAGAGTGGAAGCCAGTACCAGGATTTCACTGAGGATTCCGTTGAATTGAGAGGTGCCAAATGCATTAGTTATTAACGTCCCTGCTTTTTCTAAAAAGAATTTTAGGCAAAGGAGATGAAAAATTAAAGATTCCCCAAACAGCTGGATTTCTACTTTTCCAACTATGAATGTCTATTTCTGCTTTGGAGTTTTAAACAATATCATGTTTTTAAAGGCCTCTGTTCACCTGTGCTGTGTCTCATCTTTTAAAAAGTTTCAACAGACATATTTTTAGGAAGATAAAAAGGTCCTATCAATTGCTGTAATTTCGTTGATTTTTCTTATAATACCTGCCACAAAAATTACACTTCTCCTTGAAAGGGTGTTTCAACTTTTGAACTTACTTCCCCAAAATATTAAAAATTATAAGAAAATTTTCCTAACTAAACCTTATTCTCGGTGATCAACAGGATTGGTCAGTTGAAAATACCTGAAAATGTACGCTTGGGGAGTAAATAGCTTAGTGGGTAGAGAGCTTACTCTGCATGCCCAAGGCCTTGGGTTTAATCTCCAGTAATACATAGACTAGGTATAGTGGTTTCTACTGGGTTATAATCCCAATAGTCTGTAGGTGGGGGCAGAAGGACCAGTTCAAGGTCACTTTAGGATACAAGGAGAGTTTAGGGCTAGCCTGGGCTAAAGACCTTGTCAGAAAAGAAGAAGGGAGAAGGGGAAAGGGAGGAAGGACCAAGAAAGGGGGAAGGAAGGGAAGAAATAAAACATCTGAGACATTAGAAAGCAAACACAAGCAGTTATCAATATTAAGACAGCATCTTGAGGATGAAGCAAAGAAGTGCAGGCTGACAGGAGCCGGATGTAGATCGCTCCTGAGAGACACAGCCAGAATACAGCAAATACAGAGGCGAATGCCAGCAGCAAACCACTGAACTGAGAATAGGACCCCCGTTGAAGGAATCAGAGAAAGAACTGGAAGAGCCTGAAGGGGCTCGAGACCCCATATGTACAACAATGCCAAGCAACCAGAGCTTCCAGGGACTAAGCCACTACCTAAAGACTATACATGGACTGACCCTGGACTCTGACCTCATAGGTAGCAATGAATATCCTAGTAAGAGCACCAGTGGAAGGGGAAGCCCTGGGTCCTGCTAAGACTGAACCCGCAGTGAACGTGATTGTTGGAGGGAGGGCGGCAATGGGGGGAGGATGGGGAGGTGAACACCCATAAAGAAGGGGAGGGGGAGGGATTAGGGGGATGTTTGCCCTGAAACCGGGAAAGGGAATAACACTCGAAATGTATATAAGAAATACTCAAGTTAATAAAAAAAAAAAAAAGACAGCATCTTGAATACATTATTTGCACCAGCCTCTCAATGTTAAGAATTCTTACTAAGGTGCATCCTATTCTGTTCAAATTGCAAGTCTTATCTCATTCTTGCTGTTATTTCAGGGATTATTTTTCCCCTTCAATCTTTGTCACTTATCCTGCTGTAGGGTGTTTCCTTCCAGATCCCTTACTAGGCCTAACAGTTGTTCATAAGACTCAAGTTTTTTATGATTTATTCAGAGTTTAATAGTATATATGTGTGTGTATGTTGATATAAATGTATGCATGTATTGTATATATGTGCATACATACATATGTAGGCATAAATATGATCTTCCTACTGTTGAATCTACAGTAGTTTTTATTGTACCAGAAATACAAAGGGCAATAAATAAGTAGTAAGCTGTTCTTGACAATAATTACTGATTAAGCCGTCACAGTAGCTCCATGAAATAGACTGTATTATTATCCACATATCCATGATGTGCAATCTGTGACTTACGAATGATAAGTATCTTCCTCATGCTCACACACGTAATGAGTGACAGACCCAGTCCTTGAAGTCAAGCGATGCTGAAGTTCATGCTATAGGCCAGGCTCAGAGAATGAACTAAGCCACATGGCCTGCTGCCCACGAGTGCTGCTCTATAAAAAGCATAGACCATGACCCGAGTAAACCAATAGTGTGCAATTGGATCACTTGGGTTTCCACACACAAATTTTCACGTAGTTATAAAATGATAGCACTGGTTAGACGACTCTTGCAAGTAGAAACCACAACCTCAAGGGAGTGCTTCTGTGAAGGACATGAGGAGCTGGGTAGTGTGTGAGGCCATGACCCTCAACTGGCCGGGACTCAGTTGAGATTTGCGATCTGGTTGCAGTCAGCTAAAATTATTTAAACACAGCTAATATATGGTCCAAGGCTGCTCACTGGGAATGAGTGGTTTCTCCTATTAAGTTAGAAACTGTGTTGATATCTTCCTTAAAAGATGTTTACTTTGGACAGTTTCATGTAATGAAGAAAATAAGGTTACTATTTAAACATTAGCAAAGAGTGAAGTCTCTTATGGTCTCCTCCAAAGCTCCTGACTACTTAGCCTAGCTTTTCTGGGGACCATTAAGCACAGTTCTGCTCCCTCCAGCCTGCGTATTTGTTTCTTATCCCATCATCCTCACAGTGTTTACTGAACTCTAACTCCCTACCCTGGAACACAGCAAGCTCGCCGCCCACTTCCTTTAGCATACCTCTGAAAAAGAACAGCCCAATGCTGCTTCCAAAACAGAGTTCTCATCCTCGTCACAGCACTGCACACAAGGAACATGGTCTGTTTGATACACACAGTAAACAGGCAAGGGTGCCGGAGACTGGAAAACGGCTGGCTTGGTTCTCTTCAGCCCACACAGTCAGACCCAAGGGCTGTGGAGTAGACAGTCTCCCAGCCGGCAGAATCTTCCATGAGAGCGTGAGTTACCGTGACTGACATCTGGGCACAGATTTGGTTTTTCTCATTTAGTGCAAATGGACCAAGGAAAATAAAACACAACCAAGCAATGTGCACTGAATGGAAAAAATAAATTTGAACTCCAAAAGGATAGCATTTGTTTCTGGAGGTGGGAAATACATCTTCTGCCCTCTCCTCTTCCCTTCCATGAATTCCTAATTTTCTTTTACCAAGTGCTTGTCCCAACTCTCCTATGGCTTTGTCTGGGCCAAGTATAAATATGCTCAAGCAGAGGAGGCATGATTCCATAGGGGTCTCTTGTATCCAGTAAGTGGGTCTCCCAGTATCCGGTGGGTGGTACACATGAATGCACATCCGGCATCCAATGGGTGGGGAAACATGGGTGCACATGCTTTGTAGCCATTACCTTTTACGGCCATTTACTGAAACTCAGAAGAAATACCTCTAAATACATTCATAAATTATTTCGCTGACTTTTTCGCCAAATTAAAAGTAAGCCATGGAATAAAATAAATAATATAGATTCAGATTTACTCTCTAGTCTTGATAGATGTTGGTTACTTTAGGAAGCATGAAGCTCGTATTGATTCCATTATAGTCTCAGTTCTGATTCCATTTTCTTAACTTAACGAACTCATGGTTTCCAGGTTTGTATGATGTGCTCTTCTTTCCAAGGCAGAAGCGTGTTGGTCCTGCCTCAGGTCTTTAGGCTGCGTGGTCCCTTGCTAAGGGTGTGGTTAATAATAGAGGCACTGGGGCTGGGGATTTAGCTCAGTGGTAGAGCGCTTACCTAGGAAGCACAAGGCCCTGGGTTCGGTCCCCAGCTCCGAAAAAAAGAACCAAAAAAAAAAAAAAAATAGAGGCACTGAGTATGATGATGTCTCCATTTGCTTACAACGTGCCGGGTGCTGTGACAAGTACAGTAGACTCATCATCACATTCTGTCCTGTGGAAAAGAATGGGTAAGAGTTATTCCGCTTATCCCCATTCTAGAAGAAATCAAGGAGCATAGCTACTTAAGTTCTCTGAAGTTACACGTCAAGTCTGCATTTTGCTCTTTTACAGGGTTGTGTGCAGGTCTGTGGAAGCCATGCACACCCAGACATGTGGAAACCAGGTGACAACCTCAGTGTCATTTCCCCAGGAGCCATCCACCTTGTTTTCTAAGACAGGATGTCTCCCTTAGACCAGGCCTGACCAACTATGCTTGCCTGGCTAGCCAATGAGCCCAAGGTTCTGCCTGTCTCTACTTTCCCAGTGTTGGAATTACAAGCAGGTAATTCCTCCTTGGATTATCACCAAGCCTGGATTTTTATGTGAATTTTGGGTCTTGAGTTCAGTATATACCTACCATCTGAACGATCCAGTAACCCCTCAGATCTGTACACATAGCCACAATTTCTACCACTCCAGGATGAATAGGCTTTAAAGGGAAATAGATGTTTTTGGCTTGGAAAATCACATTAAAAAGTTATTTCTTTAATGTGCTTTTAAAATACAACCTTGAGCTAAGCTGGCTGTATCCACAAGTTCTGTGAAGTTTTCCCATTTGAACAGATGGGGGAGCTTGTAGGCAGCTGATATCTCGTCTCTCGTATTTTTAAACGTAGGACCAACAGTTTAGTGACATGCACTATTAGCGTTGGTTTTGATGACCATTCCTGATGAGGATTAACCAAGAAATAAAGTACAGAATGTGTAAAGATTCCAACACGCTTCACCGAGAGCACGCATCCGGATGGAAAGATGACTGAGAGCCCGAGGACTGGGCATACCCAGGAAGCAGTAGCTCACTGGCTCTTGCAGGCAGTGCTCTGGCTAGGTGAGATTTCTATCTAATAGGCAAGCATCTTGAGACTGCGTAAAGAGCACTGTATTTAGAGTCAGGCTGACTTGAATTCAAATATCACATGGGATAGGGTTTTGTTGGCTTTCTTGTATACACAGGACAGGGCCTGGAGTATTACCTGCCTTTAACATGAATGAATAAAGAATGAATGAATGAATGAACGAACAAATGAATAAATGAATGAACAAATCAACTTATTGAAAACTTGACTCTCTCACCTAAGGAGTAGGGTCAAGAAATATCCATTTTTGGAAGTTCAAATACTCTTATGACTATATAACTAATTATGCTCCTCCAGCCCTAGTCTATACCACTAAGGATTGCTGGAAGTCTAATAACAATGGTACTGCCTAATACCTGCCATCTCCTGCAGAATTCTGTATGGATATTTCCCAACAGTGGCTTTGCCTCCCAGTCCCCAAGGGAAGCACTTGAACACACACAAACATGCACACATAGCAGTGGTCCCTCTGTGTTCTGTCACTGCCTGACTGGACGTCAGCTGCTCGTGTCAGCTGGTATCTACCCAGAGACGAGGAAACAGTGTTCATGTTCTAGTGAGATGGACGGTTATTTACAAAGTGTTGTTTCCAAAATGTAGAGAAGACTGGAGAAGCTGATCAGGAAGATTACGCAGTAACCTCAGCTGAGTAAGAAGAGAGTGGCCGTTCGCCCACACTGTGCAGGGATCAGAAAGCAAGCTTTCTGTAAGCATCTACCTGCCTTGGGATGCTAGAGCCTTTGAGACGTGTCTCCCCACACCCACAGTAATGCTGACCCTCCTTCCCTGTAGTCCCCAGCATCTTACATATCTTGCCATACCCATATGAGCTAGAGCTGTCTGTTTCTCTGCCAGGAGGAGGGATTGTTCTTTTGTTTTGTTTTGTTTTGTTTTGTTTTGTTTTGTTTTGTTTTGTTTTGTTTTCCTGGTACTCAGGACCAACACAAACCAGACTTTCAGAGAGTGTACCTTTAGAGTTTGGATGGATGTATGGATGGATGGATGGATGGATGGATGGATGGATGGATGGACGGACAAATGGACAGATGGATTTAAATGCAAAAAGAAATGGTATATCCAGTGCCATCACTATGACTTATTACCCAGCAAAAATATAATTTCTGCAAATAAATATTGTACATATATTTACTAGGGGAAAACATGTTTTACTATTCAAAGGCAGAAATTAAATGTTACTATCACTTCCCTTTCAGTAAGTGTTAAAACATGTTCTGCCTGGATTCTTCATGTTTAATTATGTGATTGTATGTGCTTCTTAAAGCCTACTGAGTGCAAGGCTGATACCATTCTACAGTGTTTCATATAGATTCAACCCTGTCGACCGTAAAAGTAGCCAAAGTTGTGAAGGGAGGCAGAATGATGTGACACAGGCTCAGAAGTGGGGAGGTTGCCGTCACCACCGCCCAGCCATGCAATTGGCTGCACATTCCTTCCTGTGAGCCTCAGTCTTTGTCACCTGCAGTTGCCTTTTGTCACTCAGTGTGGGGGAATTGGATGACATATGCATGAATGGCCTAGCCTGATAAAAAGTGTTCTGTCACTGCTCGCTAAGCATCAGCTATGGCTTCTATTGCTTTGCCGTTTAGTTATTGTCTCTGTTAGGGCTTTACTAAAGGATGACATATACTTGGGACTGGCTTACAGATTCAGAGATTCAGTCCGTTATCATCAAGGCATGGCAGCATTCAGGCAGACCTGGTGCAGGAGGAGCTGAGAGTTCTACATCTTCATCCAAAAGCAGACAGGAGAACACTGACTGCCAGGCAGCTAGGTTGAGGGTCTTAAAGCCCACACCCACAGTGACACACCTATTCCAACACAGTCACACCTCCAAATAGTGCCACTGCCTGGGACAAGCATATACAAACCACTACAGTTACCAAAACAAAAACAGAGTGAAAGATGAATTAGGAAAGAGGCATGGTAGGCAGTGGGTGAAAGCACGCAGTGATTCCCTTAGAGACCAAGCCAGCAGAATGTCCAGAATGGCATCCAAGCACCATGGGAATAGTCAAATACTCAGTTTTCTAATAAAAATGAAGTCCCGACACTGGGATCATACAAATAGTGTTTCTGCTTCAAATGGCACTTTTTAAACATGGAGTTGATAGAAGTGGTGGAGAAATGCCGTTCTTAATGTTTTTAGTGTCACCAAGTTAAACTCTCTAATCCATCAATTTCACTTCCAGGAATCTGTGCTAAGAAGGATCATGAGTGTTCTCAAAGGCATCACTCTCCTTTGTGTGTGTGCCGTCTGATAAGACTCAAGCTAATGTCTCTGAATAAGATTTTTTAAAGTTTTGATATATTAAAGAGGATAACATGGTTTGCCTTTGAAAAATGATGTAGAGCCAGGAATGGTGGCTCATAGCACTAAATGCAAGAATCTGGAGGTTAAATTAGGGGACTTGCCCTAGAGTCTTGGGCCACCCTGGGATACATATTAAATTCAAGACCAGCCTTCTTGCAGATGAGACTGTCTCAAAATTAAAATAAGGCAAAATACAAAACAATATAAAGCGAGAATATTTAATGCCTTGCAAGGATTGTTTAAAATGGATAAAAATGTTTTCAAACAATATGCACTAAAAAGGTAACATTTTTATCAGCCACAGTGGTGAATGCCTTTAACCCCAGCACTCAGAAAGCAGAGGCAGGCAGATCTCTGAGTTTGAGTCTAGCCTGATCTACAAAGCAAGGGCCAAGACAACCAGAGTATTTCTACAGAGGAAAAAAAAAACACTTTTGTAAAGTAAAACTGAAATATATGGAAGAATGTGCCTCAAATGTCACCCATTTGTTTTCACGCGACCTGTAGTACTGTCACATAATAAATGAGACTGGTTGCTTTATAAAAACGTTTATTTGGCTCAAAATTTTGATGGCTAGCATGTCCAGAGAACATGATATTAGCACTCTCACATCAGGGTAGAAAAAAGAAAGCTGAGAAGCCCTGTATAGAAGAACTAAGCACAGACAGACAGACTTCATTTTAAAATGCTGTAGTCAGAACTGCTGCACAAGACCAGAGGGGATCTCTTCCAAGTCCCATACAACCAATTGCTGGTTTAATTTGCAGGAGGCCCTCCTCTTAGTACTCGGGCAAGCACCCAGCATTGACTTACTGTAGACCAACCTTCTAACATGTCAGCAGTGAGTCCCCAACAGGTTCCTGTGTCAGAAGCTTGGTCAGGACAACAAATAGGTGTTTGCTACTTCTCTCACCTGCATCCCTCCCACAATAAATATATTGAATTAATAAAAATTAAAATAAAGTGGTAGCACAGCCATGCTAAAAGAATGTTTATGTCGATTTGATTTTTCTATTTATTTGAAATATAATCATTTTTATTACATAGTTAACAAACCTCATTATAGAAAATTAGAATAAGAAAAGAAACAAAAAGAAAAGAAATCACCCCGAATTCATTACCCATTCAGATAAATGAAAGGTTTTCTGTGAAAATATGTACATTTTAATTTGTGTCCTCATGACCATTTTTTGACTGGTCCCAGGGGAGGCATCCTGGGGACAGCTTTGCTGTGACTCTCTAACCAGGCCTCCACTGAGAGCCTCATCCTGGGTCACTCTCAGGTTCACCTTCTGTCAGTCTTGAACACACATCCGAACCTTGCATTGTATATACCCTTTGAGATTCTTCTTGAATAAATTCTGGGAACAAATTCATGTTTTGCTTTTGACCTTTCTAAGACCTCTGAGTTAGATAAAAAGAAGAAAAGACATAAGGCTGGCAATTACAATTTACTAAGGAGACTACAAATGGCAGGAAAGCACAGTTATACGCCTTGGAGAAAAGTCTGTGTCTGCATGACTGAAGACCTACATTCCTGGAGAGGACTCACCGTGACCATGAACTCTCTGCCCCGTCAGTCCCCCACAACATGACCCTCACATGGAATTGTCGCCTGCTTAGCAAGTCTGAAATTTAGGGATTCTAGCTCTGACCTCACCTCGTTTCTGCTTTCTGGCTACTGTTCCCCACAGCAAAGTTCTTCAACTACATGGGCCATTTCATATTTGCCCGTCTTCCCCCATCTTTTAAATCTAGCTTGGAACGTTAGCACCCATGATCGAACTCCCTCTTCTTCTCAAGCACTTCTCCCCTGACTCAGAAACATGGGGAAACTACCCCACCATGCTCGTGAATGTCACTTTGAGAAATTTTCTTCAACCTGAGCCAGGCTTTACATGTCTCCTCAAAGTTTCTGCTCCTGTCAAAGGCATTTCAACTGTCAGTGCGCTCTCAGAAGCCTCATATACATTTCCAGCAGGCTGCCTTGCTCCAGCAAGGCATCTGTTTTCTCAGCTTATCCCACGCCTTCTGATCTCTTGTCTTTCAATACCAGAAAGTGCTACATTTCTTTTCCTACTCAAACACCTGTACCGTGGCTACATTGCCCACTGTTGCAATTCTTAGAAGTCTGTTTCTACTCACTCCAAAGATGGCCAAAACAGACCATTGTGTAAATGTACTACATTTTCTGTATCCATTCTCCCACTGAGGGCCATCTGGGTCATTTCCAGATTCTGGCTATCACAAGTAAGGCTGCTATGAACAGAGTGGAGAATATCCCCTCATGGCATGGTTGAGCATATTTTGGGTGTATGCCCAGCAGTGGTATAGCTGGGTCCTCAGGTAGAACTATTTCCAACTTTCTGAGAGGAAGGAACTGGCAGACTGATTTCCAGAGTGGTTGTACCAGCTTGCAATCCCACCGGCAATGGAGGAGTGTTCACCTTTCTCTTGTATTTATTTATCTGTAGGAGTGCGTGTATGTGTATGTCTGCACACACCATGGCATGCACACAGAAGTCAGAGAAAAACAGTGAAAGTTGGTTTATTCCATCCACTATGTGGATCTCAGAGATGGAACTGAGGTTGTCAGGCTTGGTGGCAAGCAGTTGTATCTGCACAGCCATCTTGCCAGCCTTATCTTTTAATGAATAGTCCTCCCGTGAGTACCTATGCTTGAGTTCTTTGTACATTTCAGCGACACAATCCTCCACACATTTTTAAATATTATAGCGGTGTCTGTTTGGGATTCGCCTGGAGTCAAAAGTTTGAGCCAAGGAACAAATTCATAAGTAGTTTTATTAAATACTCAAATATTCTCTCCACAGCCATGGGGGCTTGGCTCCTTCCCACTTCCTGATTTCCTTCTGCTGAATATACCATGCCCTTATTTATTTCGTCCTACCTTTCTGACCACACTTCCTCTTGCCTTTCTGCATTCCTCTTCCTCTGACCACAGCTCTACTCCCTTCCTCCTCCATTCCTCCATTCTTGCTGAAGACTATCCTTCACGCTTGATCTCAGTGAACACCAGCCCCAGTGCTACCATAACATCTCCATTCGCTTTTAAATCTAGACAGCTCCCTGGAGAATCAGATTCATACGTCGTTCTGTTTACCCAGTATTTCTATCCTTAGAGGCCATGTAGATGCTGAAGCCAGGATTAAAGCAGAGTGAATTATGTTACCCTCTGCTCCTCAAATGACACATTGGTTACCCAATGTGTTACCCAAACACTCAGTACATTTCCCAACCTTCTAGTTGCTCTTATTTCTCTCGTTCACTTTTCCACTAAACCAGTTTCACCTCCTGCACATTTCTGAAATGGGTACCTCCCAACACACACTCGCGCGCGCGCGCACACACACACACACACACACACACACACACACACACACACACACACACACCTCTAAATGTCATTCCTCCTCTCTCAGGACCTTCTTACCTCCTCAAGGATGCTGCAATGGTCTTTGAATTACTTCCATCTCAGTTCTTCTGAAATCATCTCACCACAGCTCTTTCAATGAGATGTTCATAGATGTATAAAGATGATGATACCACACTGCTTACAATCACTGCTGAATATCTAAAAACTGGTCTAGATTTCATACAGTGTCTGAAGAGTATGAAAGAAGTTTAGATAGTCATTTAACATAAAAAGTGGTATTCACTATTTCTCTCTGAAGCAAGCCTTCCCTGGAGTTGGTATTGTTACAGAGATGCCAGCCATATCTGTTTATTTGAACCAAGAACCAGCTTCAGGCTAACATGAATAGCCTTTTTAAAGCAAATATTTCCTGTCCATGAAAAAAGGAAGAGTTGGTGTAAATAGTGAGTTTAATCAAATCAAAGGAGAAAGACTTTCTAGCTGTATGAGATTGTGATTGGTAGTTCAAACAACCAAACATTATTGAACCAAATTTGGTTAAGAGAAGAAGAGGGATTAGGGCCATGAGAGAAGATGAATTGCCACCTACAGTTCTGTGTTTAAATGTAGAATTACAGATACACTAGTACTCTAGAGAATTAGTATATGTTTACCTACACCATAAAACAGGCTTATATTCTCTGTTCATGTAAGGGGGGAAAGAATAGGAGATTTTAAAATGGAAAATCATATAAATCACCTAGCAAATCATTTGTAAATTGCTGAGAACAGTTGAGGATGTAGCCTAGTTGGTATAGAACTTGCCTGGCATACATGTAGCCCTGAGTTTAATCCCAGCTATGCATAAACTGGACAAGTGGTTACACACCTGCACTCTCAGAGCTCAAGGTGGAGAAGCAGGGCCAGAAATGTAGACTTAGTCTCTGGTTTCCTGGGGACTCTGAAGAGTCTGGACTAGGCCACATGCAGAAGTGGGACTCATGGCTATACTTGCATTCCTTACTAAAAGTGGAATTCCAGATACTTCCCTCCTTTCAAGTCTGGCAAGCTCAAGTTCTGGAGTATTTGTGAACTATTTGAATTTGAGGAATTTCCCCTCACTTCACATTCAAGGTAAATACTAGCTTCATTTTTTCCATCCCCGCAGTCAATCCAGAACAGCGTACATTGATATCTTCTGGCTTATTGTCACGCTTTTTAACACACTTGAATAGCAGCCTGCGTGTTACTTCTATGCAGCCTGTTAGCCCTGGCTTGCTCAGTCTGCAGTCTGAGGACAGGGAGATGTCGGCTGACTCACAGTATACCGGGCCTGAGCTAAGCCCTCCACCTTTGTGAGCTTGCTGGCACAATGAAAACAACTGTACAGCTACATGTGCAGCCTTAGTTCAGAGAGGACGGAGCTCGGAGTGGTTGTGTCCTGCCTGGTGGCCCCCAGTTCTGGATCATTATGGAAATAATTGTTCTGCCGTCGGCTCCTCACAGAGCTAATCTTAGACCAAACTTTAATTGACATTTTTTTTTCTGAGAAAACTTGAAGAGAGGTTGTGTTGGATTTGGGCTCTTGTGGATGTCATAGGGTCTCAGGTTGTCCTGGCTGCACTCCAACTCCTCATGTAGCCAAGAACAACTTTGAGCATCTCATTATTGCAGACATGAACCTGTAGACTCAGTTTATACAGTGCTGGTGTCAGAAGCCAGGCAAGGGAGACGAACACTCTTCTAACTCAGCTGCATCCCCGGGCTGTCCGGAGCTTTAAGAAACGTGTGGCTCAGGGCTGGAGAGATGGCTCAGTGGTTAAGAGCACCCGACTGCTCTTCCAGAGGTCCTGAGTTCAATTCCCAGCAACCACATGGTGGCTCACAACCATCTGTAAAGAAATCTGATGCCCTCTTCTGGTGTATCTGAAGACAGCTACAGTGTACTTATATATAATAAATAAATAAATCTTAAAAAAAAAAAAGAAACGTGTGGCTGTAAATTTTCCACTTGATATTCTAAGAAGTCATCACAACTATTAGGAAACTGCAACTGTTCTCCAGTGTTTTGTTCACGTATCCACGTCCCTCTTTATATTTCAAATCAAGGGCCTTCCACCCCACAGCCCCTACTGTCTTTCCAAGGCATTGCCTCACAGTCTAAGCTCCGCTCTGAGCTTTGCCCCTCTCTCCTCCAATATCTTGGTATCATTTTAAATTTAGCAAATACCGGACTGTGCTCTCCACTCCTCTGGCATCCTTCTTTCAAATGTTCCCATTTTCCTGTTTCCACTTTTGCATCAAGATATCTTCTCACAAGCAACCGAGTTTCCAGTGCCTTCACTTTCTGTGTTTCCCAGTCCTCCGTCCCTCATATCAAACTGTCAAGTCAGGGAGCCTTACACTCACCCAGGCTCTCCCCACACCCACAGAATTCGTATCGCCCAGCCATGCCACGGTTGTGGCGATCTTCCCAAAATAACATTTTAATCAGTTCCTACTCAAAAGTGTTCCAGGATCCCCCTCACCAAATTCAAGGCAACAATGATCCCTTATGCAAGAATGTGTATGCACATGGGGTCATATGCTCATGACTCCAATTCAGGACCTACTTCTCGATTTGTGCTTAAATCTTCCCTACCACACAACACTCTGACCAACAAGCAGACCCTCCCTTTGAAATCCCATACTCAGTTAATGGCTTGGGGTGGGGGTGGGGCACGTTTTTTCTTTTGGTGTTTGTGTGTGTGTGTGTGTAGGTGTGTGTGTGTGCCACACATGTGGAGGCCAGAGGTTGACTTTTGTGCCATTCCTCAGTTTCTCTCCATTATATTTTGATTCAGCTAGGAGAGCTGGCCAGTGAACTTCACAGATTTCCTGCCCTCCTGTTCCCCAGCATTGGAATTGCAGATGCATTGCCTTATCCAGCTGCTTGTGTGGGTTCTGGGATCTGAATTCAGGTCTCCATGCTTGCCAGGCAGGCTCTTTCCAAACTGAGCCGTTCCCCCAGCCCCGATTTTGCGCTTGCTTTTCCTGCTGAGCTTGGCTTTTTTCTCAAAAGCTTCTGTTCAGCCCACTCCCAGTTCAGACACAGAGTCCTCCATAAAACCTCCCCCGGATTCCCTTCCTGTCATATGTTTGCCAACCTTATACAATTCTCACTGTCCTTCTTCGAATCAAAGACTTTAAGCAGTGAGGACTACACACAGTGATTAAAATAACTCGCTATGTGCAAAAACAAAGAAAGCAGCCAGGGAGGTGAGACAAGTTGCCGCATAGCACACAGACTGAAAGTGGCAGTCGGAATTGGAGGCGTCTGAAAGTGACCCATCACCAGAGCGGCAACATCAGGACTTAGGTGCATTTTGCCTCTGACTAAATAAGCAATTTACTATAAATATCTGACAGCTCTGTGATTCAGTGTTACTTGTGTGCGAGAGAGAGTTCATTGTTCTACTCTATTTCCTCATCCCCTAAGCAGCTAACATGCTAACTTGTCTAGAGTAGACGGCTTTTAAAATATTATTACAGGAGAAAATAAATGGGTTTTAATAAAGACAAAAGATCTCTATTTGGGAGAAACGTGCAAAGTGTTTGGCTTGAAAACGAAGGCAAATGAGAGTTTATCTAGACTCTTTATTGTACAAGCAATATTATTCTCCCATTAGGTTCATAAGAATTTGAAAATTAAATTGAGTGTCTCAGATAGGTTGATGGACAAGGGAACGAAAGCAGCCTTGGTGTGTGCATAGCTTTTTCATCTGCATGCTTTCCTGAGGCTTTAGACTTTTATCTCACACTGTAATTGTTTTTACTGCTATTAAGCTATCCCTCAAGCTGTCTCACAAGACTTTTGGGGGGACAGAATAAGTAATAAATAATTAACAACTTAGTTTTTCACCTTATGAATATCAGATGTACCCAGGTGCTTCTCTGCCTTTGTTTCCACAGGTATGGGCACACACACACACACACACACACACACACACAGAGAGAGAGAGAGAGAGAGAGAGAGAGAGACCTATGTACACACACACACACACACACACAGAGAGAGAGAGAGAGAGAGAGAGAGAGACCTATGTACACACACACACACACACACAGAGAGAGAGAGAGAGACCTATGTACACACACACACACACACACACACACACACACACCTCTGTACACACACACCTATGTCCACCCACAGGTCACAACCCACACATCTGACTTGCACCATGGCTTTCTTCTGAAGAGTGTATATACTGTAGGTGCAGAGGGAAGTTGGTCAGAATTACAGTTCATTGCTGTGACAATGATCATTGGTATCGCTCTCATCCTGCTATTTAAGGCTCAGATCTTGCACCTCACTTTTTCTGTGGTAGAATAAGAGATCAAGCTACTAGCTTTAAATGATACCTAAAAGTCTCTGCTTCTGGATAGTTCCCAGTGGAGGGGGTGGTGGTGGAAAACAATTGATATCTCTCTCGGGGATAAAAGCGGCAAGATAAACATGTCTGTGCTATATGTATTAGTACAAGGTCTTTTCTGCCGTTTGTCACGGAAATAGACTGACTTCAGACAAGAGTTTACATCAGATTCATTCTCTAGACAAAGAAACTGAGGCTTGACAGAGAGTGAGGTATCTGCTTGGCGAGGCAGCATCCCGATCACCCGTAATTCACTTAGCCCCTGGGCTCCTGCACCCCTCATCCGTTTTCCTCTTGGTGTTTCGGGGCACTGTTGCTTCAGTTTGCACAGACTTGGTTGGAGGTAGGCACCATAGGTTTGATTGATACAGCAATTTGCATCTCAAGGCGGCACTCGATAAATACAGTGCCATGAAAGGCTACTCTCTCACCAGCCAATCTCCCCCTCTGGGCTGACTTTAGAAGCTCATTGATGTCACTTCCTTCCTCAGTCAGCAAGTGAATTTTCTTTAATTCTCAAGACCAGCTGTCCATGCTGTCAACAGAAAGTTATTAAAATTCCTTTAAAGTGAATAAAAATAGCCTAAAAGCAAATGTACTTGGAAACAGGAAAGAATCAGTATGCAAAGTCCACAAACCTCTGAGCGAAATAACGTTGATCCAACCAGAGATTTCAAGCACTGTGTATTCAAGATGCTAGGAAAAAATAATTAAAGGATGCTAAACCACCCACTCCTTAATCTTTTATTAGTGAAGGTCTATACCAATATAATTTATCCCCTACATTCGACTTCTCTTTTTCAAATATGATTTGAATAAATTGGGAGATGACTTAGCTCCCCTTTAAGTGGGATTTCCTTCCTGCGTTACTCCATGGGTCAAAGAACATTTAAATGTCCACCAGGCTGAGAAGATCCAGAGGAGGAGAAAATATTATCACCAGCAGCCATCAGAACCACTGGAGCCACCACAAAATAATACAATTATGCTTTTAACTTAGTAGGGTTTCCACAGCTCAGGGAGAGCGATCATTCATTTCGTGTACAACGAGTCATAACAATTGTCCTGGAGAGGAAGTTCAGTTGGAAAATGTTTGCTACAGGAGCATGAACACCTGAGTTCAATCCCCGGAACCCATGTGAACAATCACAGCATGGTGGCTTACACTTACAATCCCAGTGCTGGGAGGAGGAGACCAACAAATCCTGGCTCATTGATAACCAACTCATCTAAATTAGAGTGGTCCAGGTAAAGAGGGAGCGAGCTTGTTTCAAACAAACAAGGTAGAGAGTATCTGAAGTACACACCCAATGCAGAACATTGGTCTCTTCATGAACACACACACACACACACACACACACACACACACACACACACACGGTAAAAATTAATTTGCTTTAATAGCTATAACTCTCAGGGATGAGCTACCTGGCTGCTGAGTACCCCTCAGCTTTGATGGTCACTGCATGCCTGTCCTGTTATTTCCCCTTCCCAATTGGTCTTAGCCTTAGTCTCTTAGTGAGTGGACTCCAACCTCGCTGCCTGAATGGTGCATTACCAAACGGCCAAGAACATCCCAAGCCTGGGTATGGTCCAAGCCACGCACATGTCCACTGTCACCCGCCCGTTCCTTGTTTGATCAGATTCCCTCACTCAGATCTTTTGTCTCGGAAACTTACCTGTGTCTCACTGCGGCAGCCCAGACTTGTTTTAGGTTCCTGCCGTCATGTGTCTTACAGGTTTCACCCGACACCCACCAAGGCTTTCTACCTGTGTATACCACATACACTGCATGTATACAGTGCATCTGCGTCTCCACACTATGAAATCTTAATAAACCGCAACATAGTCCAGGAAAATGATAAGAATGTGGCTAAACTCAAAGACTAAAATATATATTAGATAATCATACATTAGATAATCTTCATGGAAAGTAAAGAACATATCCCAATCCATCTAGAATCAGCTCTTTATCTTTGGCTTCAGTTGCCAGGACTTGGAATGTGTAATGTGGAACTGTCATGTGAGAGGAGGTAGATAAAATAGGGCTGTTAAAAGGAACGTCTGCTTTGGATTGGTTTTCTAAGGCAGTTTCCAGTATATATGTACCCCAGGTTGACTTGCTTTCCAACCTCCGAAGTTCCAGGATCAAAGCTTGTGTCATTGTGTCCAGCTTACAAAATAATGATGGTGGTGGTGGTGGTAGTGGTGGTGGTGGTGGTGGTGGTGATGATGATGATGATGATCCTTATCAACTGAATGTTTAAATGCTCATAACATTTGTGACAAACTGCCTGACAGAGGCAACTCAATAAAGGAATGGCTAATATGACTCAAGATTTGAGGGGACACTGTCTATCGTGGTATGAAAGACACAGCAAGAAGACAGAGAGGCAGCTGGTCACGTGGAGCTAACAGTCAGGCAACACACATAAATGCCATATTCAATATCTGTGTCTCTCTCCCTCTCTGACCTATCTCTCTCTGTCTCTCTGCTTGTCTCCTCCTCCTCCTCCTCCTCCTCCTCCTCCTCCTCCTCCTCTTCCTTCTTCTTCTTCTTCTTCTTCTTCTTCTTCTTCTTCTTCTTCTTCTTCTTCTTCTCTTCTTCCTCCTCCTCCTCCTCCTCTTCCTTCTTCTTCTTCTTCTTCTTCTTCTCTTCTTCCTCCTCCTCCTCCTCCTCTTCCTTCTTCTTCTTCTTCTTCTTCTTCTTCTTCTTCTCTTCTTCCTCCTCCTCCTCCTCCTCCTCCTCCTCCTGCTTCTTCTTCTTCTCTCTCTCTCTCTCTCTCTCTCTCTCTCTCTCTCTCTCTCATTTTATCTGAGATACTAGCCCGTCACTTATTACCATCCACCTCATTTAAATTTTTCTGGAAAAATTCTTACAGACATATCCAGAGTTATGAATCCTAGGTGACTCTAAATCAAGTTAACCATGAAGTTTAGACATCACAACATCCCTGTGGTCACCCTGACGCTCAAAGAAATTAAAATCCTTCTGCTGCCTTAATAATAAGCCATTCAATCTACCTTCATAAGTCCCCATATTAATAGTTTCAATAAAGTCCAAAGTCTTTTTTTTTCTGAAGCTTAAACTGATCTATTAGTTGTAAGACTCTTTTAAGATCAAAAAACATGTTACAAAGTTTCAACATTCAGTGCCCATAGTAAACATTCTTATTCCAAAAGGGAAGAAGGCGGAGACGTGACAAGTATGGGACAGGCTAAAACAAGAGGAAAGCACGCAGACACCGAATCCCGCAACCCCTTGTCGGGCATCTGAGGCTTCCGTTAGTAGTGTCATTTGTGCACTGGTCAGTGTTTCTCAGCATGGCATTTTCTGTTTGTGTTGTCAAGTACTCAGAACACTCCTGATTAGAGAGTTTTTCAGATCAGAGAACTTTAACCTGTATCTGCAATCTGTCCTATTCTGTCACAGCCATGACCTTACTGGGCACATCTGTGTCTCTCCTAGGACAGGAGGTTGGGCCTTTAGTCTTTCAGCCTCCATTCTGATTCACTGAACTTCTGAGGCTATCTCAGGCTCCTCAGTGCCCCCTGAGGCTATCTCAGGCTCCTCACACCACATGCCCCCTTAGGCTATCTCAGGCTCCTCACACCACATGCCCCCTGAGGCTATCTCAGGCTCCTCACACCAATGACCCCTGAGGCTATCTCAGGCTCCTCACACCACATGCCCCCTTAGGCTATCTCAGGCTCCTCACACCACATGCCCCCTGAGGCTATCTCAGGCTCCTCACACCACATGCCCCCTGAGGCTATCTCAGGCTCCTCACACCACATGCCCCCTGAGGCTATCTCAGGCTCCTCACACCATGTGCCCCCTGAGGCTATCTCAGGCTCCTCAGTGCCCCCTGCCCACTTCACCACTCCTCGCCTACTGCTCCTTTCTACCTGCTCATTAACTTCAGCAACCTGGATCTCATGTCCATAACCTGCCCTTTCTGGCCCGTGATTCTTTTGCATGCCGTTTGCCTCTGACTTCCGTATTTCTTGGTTCCCCTTTGCTTGTACCATCTCTTCTTATGATACTGTAATCCCAGTCTATTGTTTTTAGTTACACTACCACAATTTGCAATTTTACTGGTGTTTTTTTTTTCCTTGCTTACCCCCTATCCTATAATATAAATTATTTAAGGCCGAGAAATATAGCAATATTGCTTGTTTTTGGGGCCCCCAAACTCAGCCCACTGCTGACACTTTTTATATATTTGACAAATTTTTGAATGGTAGTCCATGTTTTTTAATGACTGGAGAGGCCTTACTAAACCTCCAACATGCTAAATGTAAGTTGTTTCTGATTCTTGCTCTAATGAAGTGAAGAGACGGGTTTATGGGTCAAAATATTAATAGATGGCCCACATTACATCCTACAATTCACTTTTGATAAATGCTGGACCATGCCGAATGCTTTGCTGATAGCAGTCCCTTTAATATTAGTTGCCGGGGTGAGGCTAACCATGCTTATTGGACCTCAATTCAAAGATCTTTTATTATACCTATAAATTTATTCCATAATCCAAAATAAAACAAAAGTGCAAAGCACCTACATTCCCAAGTATTTCAGCAAAGAAACAGACTTTACTGTCCAGAACTTCTGTACCTCCCTCTGCCCCAACCTATCACTGGCTCACTTTTGCTGTTTCCCTGTCTACCCTGAAAGGTAGCGCCAAGCTGCTTCTGTTGAAAAGACACAGAAGTGAGGGAAACAGCACCACCATATCGGTCCGGTTTCTCAGATTCTAGAATCATTTGTAACATATTATCAGGGGGTTGGTCTTGTAATACCTAATACTTATCAGCTACATGTCACCAAATTTCTCTGTATCTGTAGGTTAAAATTGCACACTTGTACACCAGGAAAGAAGAACTGCCATTTCTCACCCCATACCCCACACACCTCAAGAAAGTGTTTATGTGGAACACTGTCAAAGCAATTCATTTCTCCAGAAAGGGTCATGTTAAATGTAGATTACAATATACACGTAGACGTACGCACGGATGAGGAGGGATGAAGCCAAGGTCTTTGAAGCAGGAAGCAAGATGTTTGGCAGCTACTCTCTTGTTCACACTTGACCCCTCATACCCCAGTCCTCATGTATGACTTGAGGAAGCTGATCCAATGGTATCCATTGAATAAGTTAATAAGTAACACCAGATAGAATTCTTTCTGGCCTTGATTTCCTGTAGCCATGTGTTACCAATTAGCCTCAACTTCTTCCACATGCTTTGATTGATTTCCCTCTTTATCTTCTTCCCTAGTCCAAGCCCCAAAAGCTATCTCCTAGTGTTTGCACCCTTACAAAAGCCCCAACTATGCTCCAGCTCTCCATACTCTGTCCAATTTATTTACCATTCCACTCTTCTTTCTTATACCCTCCCTTCTGAAGAGCCCATATCAGCTTCCAAGTTGTCAGATACCTCAAACATGAGGCAAATGACTGGGGTTCAGGGCACCCTATCCTCCATGGGTAAGGATTCTTCCATCACAACTCTTTTGTCTACTTACTTTCTCTCCCATTCTGCCTTCTCATGATTATGGCTCCTGTAGGTCAAAGGCAGGTCCTATCTCTGAACTCGGACTTATTTTGTATTTACAGTATTACCAATCATTTGCTCAACTGTACGTATTGCATTAGTTAGTTTCATGTTGCTATAATAAAGGATCATAACCAACACAATTTAAAGAAGAAAGACTTTATTTGGGCTTATGATTTCGGAGTGTGAGTCCATAATGGCAATGTGGCATGTGAGCAGGTGACTAGAACAGGAAACTAAGACACCACATTCTCAACCATAAGCATAAGCAGAGAAAGTGGCCTAAAAGTGGAGTGAGTCTATGAAGCCTTCCTCTCAAAGCTCATATGCATGGGTTCCCTTCCTCAAGTAAAGCTAAGGCACCCCATAACTCCACAACAGTGTTACCAACTGGGGACCATGTGTTCAAATACATAAGCCTACAGCAGACATTCTTTTTCAAAATAACACACCCATCCAAAAGTTAAGGCTACAAAAAGTATTATAACCATGTTCATCGAAAGGTTAATCTATAGTGTCCTGAACTGTTCATGATATGTTTCTGAATATGTTGTAAGAGAATATAGTGTTTAGTGGCAAAATAGCCATGGGAAACCTAGATGTTCTTCGACACTAGTAATATTTCTTGGCCTTTCTCTGTGTTTACTGATCATGTCAGTCATAATTCAATTGATTAAAAACATCTCTCAATGGTTCATCTCTATCATCTCAGCACCAGGATAGCCAAGGCAGAACTATAATTTTCACATTAGCATGAGCTAAACAATAAATTCTATGCCATCCTGAGCTACATTCTGTCACCACCACCACCATCATCGTTATCATCCTCATCATCGTTGTCATCAATTACGGCCTTTTTACATTTTACAGTTTGCCTCACTTTCTCTTCCTCTCTTCTAGACCATGACCCTGTTGATTCTCTGCTGCATTTATCTTTGAATAACCAGCATTTCGAAGGTGTCTGGCATAGTTAAGTTACAATAATTTTAAAACTAACATACTGTACTCTACAACCTGGGACAAAGGCTTTTGGTTTATTAAATTACAGGAAACAGTTGACAAGTGATGAATCTGAAGTTTTGAGGGAATTGAAGTCATTAAAAGAGCTAGAATCTGAGAAGCTATTTCATATGTTGTGACCTACCATCCAAAATAAATTTAAAAACTGCAAATTCTTGAAGATCTGTGCCTGCTCGCTCAAGGTCCAGAAGCCTTTTGCCATTGCTTTCTGTCAGCACTTTTCAGAGGATAGATTCGTAGTTCCTCTTAGATCCTCAAAGGGGCCTGTTATCTTAAACAGGTTGTAAATCACTGGTCTAAATTGTTTAGGCAGCAAAAGAAAATTCCTTGAAGTTTTTTTGTCAGTTTGAAGTAATTAATCAACTAATGTACAGTAGGAGGGATGAGCGGGTATCCGTGAACTTGTAAGAATAGGATGTAGTTATTCAAGAATACTAAATTATAGAAAAGTCAGTCCCCTGAAACATTGCTGGCAATGGGCTGGAAATGTCACTCCGACTTCTATTCCTGAAGTCCATCAATGGACCATGGATCCCAACATGTTCAACTTCATGGACCATGGATCTCAACATGTTCAACTTCGGATGAGCGAGTGTGTCCACCGCCTCCTATGGTAGCTCATTCTGCTCCATTCATTAGAGACACTGGGCAATCAAACATAAATAGCCAAGGCAGACATTCCTGCATCTTATCAGGCTTCTAGTCCATAAACCTTTTGAAATGTTCTTATTCCTCCTGCCTTGTAGTGCATTTGAACAAAACCACATGAAACAAGGACCAAGCCTGAAGCAAACAAGCCATTCCATCCAACCCATGCTGCTGGGCGTCCCATAAAAATTATGCAACCAAACAATGGTTTTCAACAATAAACAATGTCAATTTGGACAAGATGAATAAACCATTCTATCCCTGGTCTTCTATTCAAAACAAACAAACTAACTAACTAAAATGATTTCTACTTCTTGTTGTTCCCAGGAGAAATGTATGAGGAGGAGAATCCATCATCCAGGAATAGCCACAGAGCTGTGTGTAATAGCTACCGACTTCTCTCCATGGCCCTAAATGCCTGTCAGATTAGAATAAGAGGATTTCTCAGAGCTTATTTCCTATTCTGCTATATCAAATCACAGTGATTGCTCTATCATCATTAATACTAATAGGAGATGGAGAGACACCTCAGTGGGAATGAGTACTTGTTGCTCTTCCAAAGGACCTAAGTTCTGTTCCCAGCATTCACACAAGCAGTCACCTATAACTCCAGCTCCTGAGGAGCCAAACTCCTCCTCTGGCCTCTGCAGACTCATACATGCACACATGTCACACACACACACACACACACACACACACACACACACACACACAGACAACATGAACATGAACACATACCTTTAATCACAATAATAAAACACTTTCAGGGTCCATTGGGATCTCTCTCTCTCTCTCTCTCTCTCTCTCTCTCTCTCTCACACACACACACACACACACACACACACACGCACTCATTTTCACACTTGACTTTGGAGAACTGTTCTCAGAACATTCAAAGTCTAAAGATGCTTACATTCCCCGCATAAAATGCGGTATTTGTACAAGGCAGCGTACTTCTTCCCGCACACTTCAATCATGTCTGTTTACATACTGTGCCTATTACTGCAAATGGTCCCTGTGTGCATCATCTCAGGACCAGTAATAAAAACAATCTGTGCGTTAGAAATCCAGATACAGATGCTGACCATACTATAATGTTAGTGGCTTAGAAAGCAACAACACAAATGTGTCAGCCCCGTGGCTCTAGAGGTCAGAAGTTCAGGGACAACTAACAGCAAAGTATTGACCGGCTGCACTTGTGGGAGGCCCTAAGGAAGGAGCCATTTCTTTCTATCCTCCGGGTCCTAAAAGCCAATGCAGAGGCTTTCCCTCAAAGCATGTTGTCTCTCTTTTTTAAAGCTATCTGCATATAACCTGTTAAATCTCAACACTAAAACATATCATGACTGTCCAGTGGAGATTTCAAAAACAAGGAAAATCTTTCTTTATTATCCGGCACCACCAAGCTTGGCCTCCAGCATTTCTTGGCAACAGCTTAATCAAATAGCCTGTCAGTATTCCAATCTATTTTCTCTGCTCCTTATATCTCTGCTGTGCCCTGAATGACGCCTTGCCTAATACTCAATTATCATACAAGTTCAATGTATACTTATAATTGGATGATAAAATGACTAGAGCGTTTTGCTCTTGTGTTATGTCTTTTAAAGAAACAGACTGCCAGATTCTTTTTATTACAACAACAATAACAATAATGTACCACTGATGGGAATCATTTCTCTCCTTCTAGCATGTAAGAATAGGGACTCAATTCAGGGCACCAGGCTTGGTGACAACACCTTCATCCAGTAAACTTATCAGGATAGATGGCCCACAGGTCAGCAGCTTCCTAAAAGATTGAACATGTGACTCACACGCAAATCCTTGGGTATATGTTGCAGAAAAATGAACATTTGTGTCCCGTCCAAACCCTATATATTATCTTTACAGGAGCTTTACTCTGTGTAGCCAAGCCCAGAAACCACACAATTAATTGGGTACATCCATACTGTGGAATATTACCCAGAAAGCAAAAGGAAACAGCGACTAACACACACAGCCCTGAAGATTCAGAGTTACACTTGTTGAAAAGACATCAATCTCCCCGGGTCATATAGCATATATGATTCGAATTCTATACCAGTCTTAATTTTAAGATGTTCTCACTAGGGCAATCTGGATAAAGGTCACATGGAATTTCTCTACATTATTTTTTGTTTGGGTTGAGTTGGTTTTGGTTTGGTTTGGGTTTTGAGACAGACTCTCACTCTGTAGTCCAATCTGACCTCATGCTGGTAATTCTCCTAACTCATCCTCCCAAATGCTGGAATTGCAATCATGTCACATACAATATTGCTTTACCTCTGCATTACCTGGCTCTGTGATTACCTCTGCATTACCTGGCTCTGTGATTACTTCCGTTGAGGTTTATTTTTTAAAGATATGCTTATAAAGTATTCAGCATAAAGCAATTTGCAAACAATAAATTAGGTACTATCAATTTTTTTATTTTTATTTTTTATTTCATTTTATTTTATATTTATTTATTTATTTATCGCTTTTCCTTCCTGGAAATTTGATTGTTGATTCCTTGTTGCTGAAGCTTTTACCTACTGTGTTTGACTCACGTGACACTGGCCATTCTGGGGTCTTTTTACACCTTTGCAGCTTTTTCTTGGATTCTTACTTTTCATGCTGGTCGGCTGCCTTCTGTCCATTTCTCTGAACTGGTCCCATCCTGACCAAGATATAGCCTGAGACACTGGTTTGGATTTCAGTCTCCAGCAGCACTGTAACAATGAAGAAGGTCATCATTTCCCGGACAATGCTGTTTTGGAAATAGCGATTCACAGCTCGTGCCTGTAACCTCCACAGTGGGGAGGCTAAAGTAGGAGGATCCTGAGTTTTAGATTGGCTGGAGCCTCCTGAGGTCAGAGGTTGGGGTTGTCTTGGTCTGGGTCCATGGACAGGCTCTGGTCTTTCACCTCTTCTTTGCTGCTCCGGCACAGTTGAGTAGAACCTGCTAGTCATCGTCCTTAGCAAGTGTCTACTGCACTTCAGTTCTCCTTGCCTAGCACATTCTTTTCAGGTCTGACATCATGCTCTCCCTCTTGCCACACTGTACATGTTTCTGTGGTGATTCGGACCCTTGTCCACAGAGCCCATGGCAGCGTGGGGTGATTTGACTGAGGACCAAGCAGGATCCCAAATCCTACACTATGTCTTGATGGGTGTGACTTTATATAAAATTTCTTTCTGCTTTCTTTTTCAGTGACTACAGGAAAAATCCAGAAACAGAGCGCCAATCAGGTATTTCCTCGCCTCCTCCTAAACTATAACTCAGAGTCATTTTTTTTAAAGATTTATTCATTTATTATATATAAGTACACTGTAGCTGTCTTCAGATACACCAGAAGAGGGCATCAGATCCCATTACAGATGGTTGTGAGCCACCATGTGGTTGCTGGGAATTGAACTCAGGACCTCTGGAAGAGCAGTCGGGTGCTCTTAACCTCTGAGCCATCTCTCCAGCCCAACTCAGAGTCATTTTAAACGCAGATACTTAAGCATTAGTAAATGTTTCAATCAGGCTATGCTCATCACTAACTATGAGCAGTAGATACAGTCTTGGTTCTGACAACCAAGATGTCACTCATCTGTGAATGACTTTCTCATCTGTCTCAACCCCATTCTTTCCCTCTACCTCATCCCACCAAAAATGAAGGATACACTCTGTCACTCCAAACACACAAGTGTTCCCATGACCATGTTGTGATCTCTGGAACAAATACCTCCCAACTCAGGTGACTGTCCTCTCTTCTCCCAAGTGTTGATTCAACAGGCTAAACTGAATAGCCACCCGGGCCCACTAGAGCAGAAAGGCACCTCAGGGTGATCTCTCTTCTCAGCATTTCCATGTGCTCAACTTGGCTTGTGCCTTCCTATCTGCTGCACACTCTCCATGCCCAGTCTCTGTGACTTGCCAGGTATACGTACTCTTTAAGAGATTTGTGACATGTTACTGCCCATGGGATAAAGCAGGGGAAGCCATCACCAAGAGCTATCATGCCCGGCCCCCTGACCCCTGGAGAGGCCAGTTGAGCTGCAGGGACTCCACATGCTACTTGCTCAAGAGACTCAGAAAAGTTTGACATTGGCCTGTGGCAAAACACTGCTCAAATTTCACTCACAGATACAAATCTCCATGGCTTTTTCCTTTCTTTTTCTCTGGTATAAATTATAACTCACGGTTGCCAAGGAGAAAGGTGGTTAATTCTGCATTTATACTGGGCAAGGCACATTTTTCTTTCTCTCTTGTTCTGCTTTTCATTGTTAATGTTTCTTTTTATTGTCTTTTTAGTTAGCATGCAAATGATGGGTTTCAGGAGACTTTGGCTGTGGCTCTGTTGTAGAGTGCTTGTCAAAGAGCATGAAGCCCTGCATTGTCTCTCCAACAGCACATAAATGGGATGTGGTAGGGTGTGCCTGTGAGGCTCTAAGAGACTGAGGCTTGGGGACGACACTCTAAGTTCAAGCTGGCCTTGGGTATTGATGGGGTTGGAAACCAATCAGGGACACATGGGGTCACTGTAGCCTCTTCACGCATGTGTATTGTTCTTTTTGTTTACCCCTCCCATCATATTGCTTCTCTCCCATCCTTCTCCTGTGGTCTCCCAAATAGTTGCCTCTCTGCTTTCATACAGCATCTAAATGTGGCTGCAACATTCCCAGATAAATACTCCATCAAAGTCACATACCACAGAAGTGCCTGCATGTCTGTATTTCTGTGGCAACACTCTCCTTTATCTAAGTCACTAACAACTTCAAAACTAAGCTCCAACTGTAGTTCCTGTTGGCAATTCACTCAAATATAAAGACACAGCTTTTGTCTAGTCAGTGCCAGATACCGCTTAATTCCTTAAACCTCCAACACTGAGAACTCAATTGGCATAATATACCCTACAACCAAATCAATAGGCAGAAATAAGCATCTATCGCCCCTCCCCTTTTTGCTTTTCTTTACATGGTAGCTGATCCACTCCATGAGACTGGATGCTTCCTGAGTTCCAGTCTGGTGCTAACAGCCTGGAGCATTCCTGGGAAGCCACATCTCTTCAGCCCACATTGGCAAACCAAAGAAACTGAGTCCCTGTGTCAGAAACATGGCAACAGAGGCAACCATGGGCTACATGAACTCACCAGAAAGGCCCTTATATCTGGGCTGCTGCAGCAGGAAAGTGCCACCAGACCTCAGAGTTGGTCTTCCTACCTCAGTTAGTATAACTGAACATCCCCCAAATGTGACCAGAGGTACCTCTAATCTAGATGACCCCTCACTAGTATGAGCAGAAAGTTTGCCTGGTGAGTGGTTCTAGATTTTCTTTTCCCAGTTGACCATCAATGTCAACCATCAGAAACATCCACTATTATAGCTATGAATCTTACAATGCCATTCTTTGTGTGCACAAAAATGTGTAGAAGCTTTAGTGACAATGAGAGGAAATGTGTGTACATGAAAAGAGAGAGGGAGGAAGGGGAAGAGAGAGGAGAGAGAGAGAGAGAGAGAGAGAGAGAGAGAGAGAGAGGCCAGGGGGCAGGGATCTCAGAGGACCAAAAGCATGAATGTAATTTCCCTTTGTGTAGCCAAAAGGTTTCCCATTTCCTTCCCTCACTTGCTTTCGAATATACTTGTAAAGGTTGTGTTACTGGAGAAGAGCAGTGTGCTCAGTGTTTGAGACTATAATTGTTGTGTAACAATGGAGTCAGCTGGCCTCTGGCATGGTTCATTTACCTTCTTAGCTCTGCCTCTTTACATTCTTTTGGCATACCCCAGTGGTTTTATAACTAGCCATAGTTAAGACCTGCAAAGTTTATTGTTGTTATATTTCTGCATTTAACACAGATAGAATGTTTTTCTCATCAAGAGGTCTGCTTTCCCCATTGATAAAATGGATAAAAATAGTCAAAAAAATCTTTTAAGAAGTCTAGTGAATCAGGTTCTTTTCATTGTGAAGTCTCTGCCATGCGCATGTATTTTGCCTTTCAAAACTATTCCTTTCTCTCCCTCCTTCTCCCTTCCATCTGTCCCTTTGTCTTCCTAGGGTACATCTACTTTCATTTCATATATATGTGAAAATCTCATATATATAAATATATATACATATATACATGCATATATATATACATATATATATATACATATATATATATATATAAAATTTTATGTCTCTACGTAAAATCTCGGAACCACAAGTAAAAAGAAAGCATGGTGTTGCCTTTCCATGATGGGCTTAATTCATTTAATGTGCTTATCTCCAGCTGCATTGAGACATGTCCTTACAGGAGAATTTTCCTTTCCTCTGTGTTACTCTTTTGTTCATTTGACTAAGCTAATAGAATGTGCGGACACCAAAACTGAACGCCAAATATTTACTCATGATCTTAAACATGGATCTGATGCCAGTCTCAATAAGCAACTGAACGTCTTTGAACTTTAACGCAAGAGAGTAATGCTTTAATGTGTTTCTTACACGGTCCTTCTCAGAATAGAGAATCACGTTGTGCAATCTTTGTCCAACAGCTTAAATTTCTAATACCCCAGTGGAGTTTCTATTCATCGTTCTTCCAATAAGGGACATGCTTCCCGTCCTCAGAAACACAATTCAAAGAGTCGTCTGACAACTTTAACCAGTTTCTGAAAGAACAGCTAAGCCACCCCCCTTTGGTTTTTGTTTTATGGTTTTTTTTCCTCTTTTCCCCTGCTTTGTTTCATTTTTCTGAAATAAAATCTTATTGTACAACCCAAACTGGCCTGGTACTCACTAACGTGGCCCAGGGTGCCTTCAAACTCCTGATAATCCTTCTGTCTCCCTCTTTGTGAAATCACTATGCTAACAAAGGAATTTGGCACTTGAGAAGCATCTGTTTTCATTGGTTGGGAGGGATGTCCCTCGCTGTGCTCTCAAGAGCCTTGTGAGAGGCAGGTCTCTCCTACAGTGTACATTCCAGGGATCCAACGGAGGTGGCAAGCACCATCCCACAAGCCCCAGGAGAACCAGTTTTGAAAACTCACTTTGGATAGTCAAAACAGAATTTCTTATCAGACTACAATGCAAAATGGAAAACTCTTTTGAGTATTAGTTTTGCCCTAAATCCTTCCTGCTGGACACTATAAGTTGCATAATTAAAGTGAAATTGAAAATCGAGCCTGTCCTCTCGTCCTTTCTTGTCCCTACAGTGTGTAGACAGAGCTATGGACCAACCTGAGAAGTCAAGGCTGGAGTGGAAGCCGTGCTCAGGACCCCCTGGCCAGTATCTAGTGTGTGTTTTTAGCCTCCAGCTCCTTTAGCGCACCTGAGTTCTGAGGACAAACAATCTTTGAGTCCTCTGGAGGGAACCCTGAATTCTTTCCCATGTTGCTCACTGGGGAAATCAGACTGCTTTTGAAAAGTAACTCGTTAATGCGGCTTGTTTATGGGAAAGAACAAAGGCGAACAGCAAAGGCCTTGGCAGCTCCTGTCCCAAATGTCATGAATGCATGACCCATTTTTCAGCTCTGTCTTTGGCAACTCACTGCGGCAGTAATCTCCTATCTGGAAACCGTTACTCGTTGAGACGAAGCTTCCTATGGGTGTGCTGAGTAATTTTCAGGGTAGATTAAAGCAAATACCTTAAAATACTTCCAAAAATATTTTCAAAACCAAATAATTGTCATCATGAAGAGAGAAGGAAAATAGAACCTGAGAGCCTTTTCCTTTTGATGCTAGAAACAGCCTTGTTTTAGAGTCAACAATTGCAACCTCAGGTAAATGAACCCCGGCTGTTTATGTTCTTTATAATGCAAGTCATCAAAGTCCTTAGTACAGTGGGACCTCAGGGCTTTGCGGGGAGGTGGCCAGGAAGGGGACTACATGTGGGGATCCATGCTTTATGAAGAGGTATTTCTGTTGTGGAAAACAACCCTAGTTCAGGAGCTAGCATCAAGACAGGCTTGCCTTCACTGATTGCCCAAGTCAGTGAGGCCAAGTCCACAAGTGTATACCCAGGCTCTTCGTGAGTCTTCTAGCGTTGCCATAACAGATTAGTGCAAATGAGGGCTTCAAAACAAGACAAATGTATAGTCTTCTAGGTCTGGACACTATACGTTCAAAACCAGTCCAAAACCAAGTGTCATCGAGGGTATCTTTCTTGTAAAACCCATAAGCAGGATTCTTGGGCAACCTTGGGCAATCCCTGGCTCATTGCAACATCACTTCAATTCTTGCCTGATTTTCTCCTCCTATGACTCTACCTCCATCATCTTGTAAGGATGCCAGCTGTACTGGCTTTAACTGGCATCAATGAACTCATCTTGATTATATTTATAAATATCTTGTATCTAAGAAGGATCACATTGACAGGGACTAGACACTGGGATTTCAGTGTATCTGTCCAGAAGATACAAGTCAACCCATAGAAGGCTGAAAATATTGGTTCTCAGCCTACTTTCCCCCACCCCCACTACTGCTGTTGGGAGTGATTGTTGACTCTGCTTATGTATTCAATTCATCCTGGATATTAACAGAGATCTAAAAACCACACGACTATCAACCTCTGGACCAGTGATTCCAGTGTTGAATACAGATTAGAGGACTAACTCACGGCAGCCAAGGGCTTCACTAAGCCCCACCATGTGTTTGACTCTAAACATCACAAGTCAGAAGTGTGCTCTCTCACTCCTTTGAACAAGAAAAGCCACACGTGTCTAGATCACGTATACACTCTCTTCTTCTACTGTCTCCTCCTCCTCTCTTCCTCCACTTCCTCCTTCACCTCGTCTTCCTCATCTTCTTCCATGGTACCTTCCTTCCTCATGTCTACTTCAAACTTTGATAACTCTGGGGAGACTGTGGCAGGAGGGTCACCATTACTCCAAGGGTGACCTGGGCTACATAGTGGGACCTTGTCTCAATTCCACCAAATAAAACAAGTTTGACAACCACCAAGAACAGCCAGTGTATGAGCAAAACATAGATACTAAACTGAGCCTCTAGTCAGCTGAGGATGGGCCAGGCGAGAGAACACAACCTGTGCCTCAGAGAAACAGAGAAAGCAGAATGCTTTAGCTTTTCCATACCTGCTCCATGTCCCCCAAATAGGAGGACATAGAGGCACATTGAACCCCCCAGGTGTTCCCCTAATGAGTAGGGTAAGCTGGTGAATACCATTTGGAGTGGTACTTAGAACCTTCTGGAGATATGGAGTCAGGAAAGCTGTGAGGGAGACGCAACCTTCCAGGTACCCTGAAGACACATTTCCCATCCTTGTCAGAGACATTTCCCATCCTTGTCTGGGGCAGGCACAGCAACCAATCTAGGCCTCTTCAGCCTACAGTCAGCTTCCACTCTGTCTTTACCCCAAATGTCTATGTCACCATGTAGACTTCCAGGGGACAGTCTGCAAGGTTAGAGGAGCCCTTAGTCTCCCAGTTCTGGATTGGATCTTGTAAGAATTTAGACAAACAATGTGTATAACTCATTCATACCCTTGCTCTAGATATGACAGAGGTTAGAAGAACTCTATCAAGACCACTGCAAGCAGTTTGTGTGATTTTCTACAAAGTAAGGACTGAAAAAAAACTGTTCTCTCTCTAGTCTACAAGATAAGGTCCTAACTTTGAGTATAAACTCCAAACCCAAATTCTCTTGTTCTCCTTTTGAAAAGATACTCCCACCCACCCCCAGAAGAATTTCCTATTCTACTTCTTTACGTACTCTACTTAGTGACAATACCGTAACCCTCATCTCTGTGTGTATATGACTGAACTGACTTTAACTCAAATAATTTCTTTCTTTCTGCAATCCCATTTGTCAGCTCCCTTGTTGTAGCCCTTTCCACTCTTGATCCTTTAGAAAGGATAGATCCCAGTATGATTTTTGTGATCGAATAGAATTGCTCCAAAGGGAAGAACTCAGGCCTAGATCATTTATGTCCATTCTCAGACCTTGCACATCTTAACGACCAAGCCAGTTGCTAATAGAAATTCTCCCACTGACTGAACTGTAATCTCAGTAGCCACAGTTGCTGCTAAATTTGCAGTCTCCTCCCTGCACTAGGCTAAGCTCACACCTAGGTGTCACTGGTTCTGTGAGGCAGAAACCAGGTGTTGTCCTGAACCCTTCCCAGGTGAGAAATCAAACCAGAAAACAGGTCAACACTGCACATGCTCTCTCAAATAATGACCTCACAGGTACAGGTGGAAACCCAGGGCTAGGAGCACCCATGACTTTATTTCTCTTCTACATCTGTATTCTATGTACCCTACTTGCTTGGGTTAAAAGTTACTTGGTTTCTTGCCTTAACCTGAACATGTCAGTGTTGTTTACTCCTGCCTTTTCATGGGAGCATGAACTTTAGAGCTTGCAAGTTTAAAGTAGGTTCACTAACTTACAACATTCTTACAGAAATGACCATGTACTTAAACGGCTTATTTTGACTTAAAAATATTTTCTTTGTCCTAATGGAACTGGCAGGGAGGTCATCTTAAGCTCTTTCAAGATTACATTCCTGATTCAAGTTGCATTTTTTAAAGCTGTCCAATTTGTGAGTCTTCTTTTCTTACTTTTTTTCTTTCTTTCTGTCTTTTTTTTTAACAAATCTTTGAAAAAATCCAAGACTGAATTGGATCAAAAGATGGTGGCACGTGATGTGGTTACAAAGAGGGATTTAGAAATGACAGTCTTTATTAAAGGTCAGCTAAGATACAGAGCTAGCACATGCTTAAGTATAAACATCAAGGCTGCTTTCTTTTTTTTTTCAGTTTATTTTTTTTCTTTTTTTCGGGGCTGGGGATCGAACCCAGGGCCTTTCGCTTGCTAGGCAAGTGCTCTACCACTGAGCTAAATCCCCAACCCTTTTTTTCAGCTTAAATGCTGTTGTATATTTTTTTGTTTTTGTTTTTGTTTTTTCATCTTTATTAATTTGGGTATTTCTTATTTACATTTCGATTGTTATTCCCTTTCCCGGTTTCCAGGCCAACATCCCCCAACCCCTCCCCCCTCCCCTTCTATATGGGTATTCCCCTCCCCATCCTCCCCCCATTACTGCCATCCCCCCAACAATCACGTTCACTGGGGGTTCAGTCTTGGCAGGACCAAGGGCTTCCCCTTCCACTGGTGCTTTTACTAGGCTATTCATTGCTACCTATAAGGTTGGAGCCCAGGGTCAGTCCATGTATAGTCTTTGGGTAGTGGCTTAGTCCCTGGAAGCTCTGGTTGCTTGGCATTGTTGTTCATATGGGGTCTTGAGCCCCTTCAAGCTCTAGAGTCAAAAAAATTAAATTATTATGTGAGGACTTCTGGAAATAGTGTGGAGACAAGAAAGGTAGATTCAGAAAATGGCTCTAATGAGTTGTTGTTAATTAAAGATTTATTTTTATTGCTGTGTACATATCTGTATGTGTACCCATGACACAAGAATGTGCAGGTCCATCAGATCCCCTGGAGCTGCAGTTACTGGTGAATCTAAGCTACCCAACTTGAATGCTGGGAGCTAAACTCATGTCCTCTTGAAGAGCAGCAAACATTTAAAATGACTGGGCCTCTCTCTAGCATATCTCATGTGTTTGAAATGATACTAATAATAAAATATATGTTTGGAATGACATGAAGAAAATCATTAGCAATCAAATGTACAGGTAAGACACATGGTGCTTATGAATACCCACAACCTGTGATTATGGCAGTCACTGGATCTCAGGGTTGCACTAATTTGTCAGAAAAATCCCATGAGGACCAGTACGCTAATACCCATACAGACAGAAACAACTTAGGCCTGAAATTGGGCTTAGGTGACAGACATGTCCAACATTTTGATACCAGAACATAACATTGTCATCTACAAAGTTCACATTACATAACTGTTCAATCAAGTAAATAAAAAATAAAACAAAATCTCATAATGTTTTAAGTAGCCTATGACTTGTATTGGGCTGCACTCATAAGTCTCCTTGACTGCATGTGACATATGGCCATACAGTGGACATGCTCGGTGTCAATTGTCTAGGTCATGTCATAATTAGCATTAAATAAAAATAAGAAAGGTAGGTGACATTATGATTGCTTATGAACATGTGGAGTTACAACGCTAGGTTTTATGCAGAAAGACCTCATTTAAACTTTGTAGCAATAGAACAGTGAGGGAAGGATCCAAGGTTAATGAGATGAGGTAGTCTGACCAAGATCTCAGGCGTGGTAAGTAGCAACACTAGAATGTGTCACGCCATTGATCTCTACAGGTCAAGTCTCAGCTTGTTCTGTGTTGCTCTGCTCAGTTTATCAGAAGAGAATAACCCAGCTCCTGCTCAGTCCAGGCAGGTTTCATTCTGGAACAGTTTCCTCCCCTTTACTCTACCTTGGCTTCTGTGGTTGTCTCTCTAGCTCAGTTGCGACACTCACTAGAACCCCAATTTTAGCCCCAAGACTGAAGCAGTCCTTGATACCAGTTTGGGCCAGTGTTTATGACGACTTTTTGAAGAAGATCATGGAGAGCATATGCTTGTTCCAGTAGTTCCTGTTGTGCATTAAATTACTTTTATAATTAAGATTGTTTAATCATGTGAATCTCTTCAAAGAAAAAAATGTGTTAACTAAAAAGAGATTAAAAACTAGAAAGAAAGAGAAAAGGTAGGTGTTTGGATAATCTGTTGCCCATGGCAATTTTTCTCCACAGAGCACACAGAGAGACACTTGGGAATGTAGTCAAAACCGAAGCAGAAAACTTTCACACTCACTCAACACAACAGTGTCCTGGGCTTTTCATCTTTCAGAAAAGCATCTGATGTTTTAAAAACCTCTCTGAAACTGTTGATATAACCATTTTATTATGTAGGTACTCATTTGAGAAGGTTGGGGTATTGAAATTCAGTGCTAAACGTGCTGTGTCTACAGTCTTTCCAGTGCAAATGCATCTCATCACTAGTGATACTCTTGTGCACTAGATGTGGGACTCAGGCCACAGGTCTCGTCAGTCTGCTTCCTTCATTTCCTTCCTCTGTCTTTCCAAATATATATCTGTTGTCTGCCATTTGCTCCTAAAGGTATGAAGGGAAACTGAAATGTTTTAGCTTGTTAAATTTTACTAAAATGATAGCAGTATCCTTTGGAATGTCTGTATCAGAACATATCAACAAACCTCAGTTCACTCACTCATGTAACCAAGAGAATCAAGGTTCCCGTCTTTGGATTCTTGGTCTTCTTAATAAAAAGAAATTAAGAACCAACTCAGAAGGAGGCTTAAGGCCAACTGAATTCAATTTTGAGAAAAACAGTGAGGCAGGCAAGGTGGGACTACCTGGAGCTGTCAGGAGGAAGAAGATCAGAAGGGAATGAGAGGAAGCCATAAGCTCTGAGATCAGCACAGAGGTCAGAAAGCAGTCACATGCCAAACAAGTAGCTGTGTGATGAGGGCAGGGAGATAAGAAGAAGGAAAAGGAAAAGCCATGCTCTCAGCAGAGCAGAGAGTCAGCAGCTCTGCAGGTGACCAAACTGAGGGCAGATAGGTGGGAAACGTGGGTTTATTATTTCATCAAGGGGATAATTATTCCTCCTCTCATCAGAGTGACTTTAAGTGACTCAGCATTCATGGGAGTGTTCTCCTGGCCAGGGGATTGATTGACAAGCCCATCTGAAAACCCCCTTAAGAGAGGCAGCAGATGCCCCTGAGAGTTAGAGAACTCTCCTTTCACTGGGGAGAGAAAGTAACCACAATTGTCATTATATTATACACAAAGAAAAACAAATTTCCTTTGAGTTTTAGTTTGCAAAGTAGCACTTATTAAAGAAAACAAATGTCTGAAGAGGACAGAAAATATATACAAATAGTGAAAATTCAGAGTGCCAGGAAGTAGCCAATGAAAGCGACCTAGTCTTTATTAGCCTTAATGTGGAAAAAAAAGTTATTAACCACAGAGGTGTAATGTTATATTCTGTGGTCAGTCATCAAACAAAAATGGGAAAAACAAGACACCCTAGTATTTCATCACTGCTGTGCCTGGCTCAGAGTCTATTAAAAGAGAATATTTTCATCATAGAATTACTGGATAATTCAATTAGGCCAATGTTCTGTGGATGTAGAATAATGCAATTTACTATTTTGAATGATTAGCCAATCAGATTTCTCCCATTTTCCAAAGCAATGGATTAACCAAAATGTGACCATAAACAAAATAGATTTTATTAGGCATAATCTACTTTGTAAACAAATGAAATTAATTATTTGCCTGACCTAGAGCTTTGAAAATGAAAGACCAAAATTGAACACATGCTTCCAATTTTGATTCTGTTACTAAGATGACATTTAATGTAAAAGTTACAATTTAACTTCCCCTCAAGTATTCCATACTTGAGACTAAATGACTCCTCCAAATATGTTCATCAGCAGATGGGAGCCACTTATGGCCTCATAAACTTCCAAAGCAAGTGAAATTATCCAGCAAAATAGAAAGAGATTACAATAAAGCCTCATCTGGTTATCTTGGGGATGATTAACGCCTTGTGTATTGCTGTAATGATGCAATGAATATTGACAGATAATCACCCTCCTCCACACCAGGGAAACGCTGGAGACGAGCACCAGCAATGTCTGCTTTCCATCAATCAATAAGCAATTTCTGCACACACCCTGTGTTTAGGGTTGTGTTATGAAGGATGTGAGAGGAAGTGCCAACACCCAGTCTGTTCCAAGGAGCTAAAATTGCGACAAGTGTCACAGAATAACAGAGCTCATGTCATCTGATGTTACTCACTTCCTTGTGTAGGTAGTAGAGATAATATAGGAGGTTAGAGACACTGAAAATGGATAAAAAGCGGTCAGTGGTCGAGGAAGGATCTTGGAGGTTGGGGAGCTTTAAACACCAAGATTATCCAGCTCCAAGGGTGGACCACAGAAGCAAGCACTGGGTGTTTTCGAATCTGGAAAGAATCTTGGAGAATCTTGGGACGGTTAGTGTGGAACTTTACTCCACACTGTGTCTTATAGTTCCCTCTTTTGTCCTAAGCAGCCAGCCTGTCCCTAGGGTACTCTGATTTCCTCCTCTTTCCATTCTTGCAACCGCAAGTCTGTTTTACCCTTGGCCAGCTATTGGGGCGGGTGTCATAAAATGTAAATCATCTTATGATTCCCTGTGGCTTATGTTACAACTCGATTGTTAAACACATCATCTTGGCCTGGAGAGCTGCTGAATACATGTGAGGGTTGGAGTTCAAATCCCCAGAGCCTATGTGACCCAGTAGCTATGGTAGCCACCAGGAGCCGTAGCACCTGGTAGGTTTTGACACAGGATTGTGCAGGGCTAGCTAGGGTAGCCAAGCCACAAACTCTGAGTTCAGTTGAGTGGCACTGCGTCACTAACTGAAGTGGAGAATGATGGGGGATGACGATTGATGCCTGAGACCTCCAAATGTACATGTGCACATGTGTGTGCCACAAACATCGAACATACGTTCAGCATATGAGCACACACACATGAAGAGCCCACACTCTGGTATTCCTACAGAGAGTGGTCCTTCCCTTCTCTTTCATTTTGTTGTGTTTCAGTGGGCCATCCCAGCTCCAAGCACATAGGCCTGCTCAGACCCTCTCCCCTGTCCAAATTCACTCAATACAAGGCATGCATGTCTGCTGCCTGCCATACCTGAAATGTCATGCTGCCATGTCTCATGTTTCTTTTTAGCTTAACTGCATCTGAAAATAGCTCCTCCCTGGGCATCTATTCAGCAAGGCCTCACCTTTGATACACTTGAATACATCGCTCTGATTTAGTGTCTGCATCCACTTAGCATCACCTAAAGGTTCTTCTTCATTTACTCTCATTGCCTTTCCTGTCTTCATCCACATAAACATCTGAGACACAGAGAATAGGGGTCTTTTCAGACTTTTCACCCCTGTAGTCTCGTACCAGAAAGCAGTGCAAACCTCAGGTGTTCAGCGAATACTTCTTGAATAAATGTACTGATTAATTAATTCTGTCAATTGTGACAATGGTCTACATAGAGCTAAGTAAAATATTGATAGTAGGTGGGGTGAGGAGTTTTAGGAAGAAGCAGATAGAGATTGAACTCTGAATACAGGCAGGAGTTAGTAGAGTATGATATGAACCGGATTGAAGATTGCTATGGAAAAATGATTATTATTATTTTAACAAAATCTCAAACATTCAAGTTTATCAATAAAAACTTGGGAACCAAAATCTGCCAGCTCAGAGAGGTAGAGAAAGCACTCAGCTTCCTCCCCAACAGACATTCCAAAAGGAAGCTCTTCTCCACATCGTCTCAAACTCCTCAAACTGAATGTCTCCCTTCTACTTCCTGTTTGCTCTCTGCCTTCCTGACTTCCTCTTACTTTCTCGGTTTTTTTTCCTATGTTCCTTCCTGTCAATTGGTTGCATGCTTTGACTTTTGACCTATGGTTAATTCTATTTAATCCTGTCTACAATAAACAGAAACCTCTTAGATTAAAGGTGTGTGCTAGGGTTGAGCCCTATCACAACTAGAAACGGGTTTTCTCAGTAATAACACAATCTCGGGATTCGCAGTGTGATCAAATACCCTGCAAAGGTTACTTTGACAAAATATATACAACCTTTGACTAAAACTACTTCAAAAATATAAACTGCAGAGCAAGCACTTACACTTGTTCCATTTTTTTTTTGTACAGCCCATGAGATAAGCATCACTTCCACACATTAAAATGGAAGGTGGATTTAACCAGTCTAATTTAATCATCAATACTCTAGTGAGAAGGATGTGGGGGAGAGTGCTGACTCAGTCAATGAAGCAGGGTGGGGAAAGTTCTTCAGACCTTCTGCACTCTCTCCCTTACACTGCACCAGCTCCTGGGCTTCAGGTGCTGTGAATGTAGGTCTCCCAACCAGCCTTGGCTCACACCATGTTGCTGCTAATTGGTCTATGCACCTGCGCATTCTCTAAGGTTGTCCTCCTTGACCTGAGGTAATGCAGATTTGACAGCTGGAAATGAAGGAGGTGTTGGAGAGATAGGTGTCTGGATAAAGTGGATAAGAGAACGAAACCAGTGACCTTGGAGGCAGACACCTTCTGAGTGGGGGAGCAGAAGCAAGCACTCTTCAGTAAGGAAGAGGGGAAGCCTAGGGAAAGGAAGTAATGTGGACCCGGAGCTGGAAATTTTGTAAGAGCAGAAGATGGGAAAAGACAGGCACCGCATAACAACCATGAAATGGTTGCCTGCGGTGGATGCCTGCACTAGGTCGGAAAAAGAAAGAACTCATTAAAGTTAGATGCAGATGGAGGAAGACTAGAGGGAGACCTAGTCCTCACTACTGGACTATTTTCTACCGACAAATCCAGGGAGCAGAGAAATGATTGTCTTCAGTTGTGTACCCTCCAATGATCTACCTGGCCTCAATGGATGCTTCCAATCCAGTGCTCACACAGATGGCCCTGGTTAAACTAAATGGGTAGCAGGAAATATGAAAAGTCAGGAACTTGAGAAAAACTGATTGGCAGGACTAGGGTTTCTAATATGGGTGGAAGATAACACAGGAGTAATAAAATATGTGCATCTAATAGCAAAATTAATCAATTAGAATTAAAATTAAAGCAATAGATTCTCAGAGAAATAACCAAAACACTTAACATTAAAAAAAAAAAATCTCCTGGGTTCGATCCCCAGCCCCGAAAAAAAGAAAAAAAAAATCTACCTCCTATCTCTCTGGCCGTTCACAAAGATAGAAACAAAACTTGATTAAAAATGAGTCCCATGCTGGGCACCGAGAAGACAGTGTTAGTGATAAGAGTAGGAACTTAGATTATTCACCTGGACATCAGGTAGCCTCCTACCCTTGCAGAAGATAGAAGTTTTCCTCAATATGCCAATTGTCATGGAAACGGCATCATAAAGCTAGTGTCTCTGTGATCACAAAGTCATGTACACAGGTTCTCTAGTCCCCAGAGTTTATCCCTTCCTCTTGCCAAGTGCAGTTCAACTGCACAACCACCAAACACGAGCACGGTCTCCCCGCAGATCTGTAGCTGTTTAACTGTGAAGTTACAAACTGCATGGTTTTAGAAAGTCCACCCATGGATGGAGTGAAGACCACCTCACCCTATCAACACCCTACCTGGATATTTCTACAGTAACATAGGAGCAGAAGAAGCATCAGAGACACATGAAGTCAGAGGCTTTGATGTGCGGCTAGAGCAAAAGCTGAGCAAATGATGAGAACCTCGGCGATCTCTAGGACCAAGAGCTTCACACTTGCCACGCCAACGCATTTGAGATTATGAGAGTATTTATTTCTTGTTGGTATCCAATGATTATATCACTTTTCTGGGAAGATACACATAAATACCTGTTCACCCCAGATATAGGAAGCAATATAGAACAAAGAAAGCCTTGCTTCCAACCCCAGCTTGATGAAGCATGAGTTTAAGGGCGTTACAGAAAGGATGTGAGCGAATCGGGCATCTGCATCACAAAAAAGCCCAGTCCAGCAGCGGCGCTGAAGAAGTTCCCTGACAGGCTGCTGCAGCAGAGTCTTCTATCCCACAGCAGTTGGTTACTGCTTCTGTAGTCAGACTGTGAGGGAAACTTAGGAGTCCAGAGAGTTTGATGAGTTTTATGAGTCTCCTAAACCTCCCTCTTATTTCCTGGAGGGAATGCTATAATCCAGTGCAAACTCTTAAGGGGCATCGACACAAGTAATTGTAGAAGAGAGATGGCCAAAAGCTCGACAATGCGACAGACTTGACCATACTAACTGGAACTTGACTTGGACACCCTTCAAGGTAGCTCAGCAAATAGTAAGGAAGATGTGGGGGGTCACTGAGGGGGAAATGTCTTTGCTACATAGTGAGAACTCATTATTAGAAGCCAGACAAGGCTGTATTTCAATCTCAGCTCTCATAGTCACCACTGACGGATTTCAATGAACAAAGGGCCCTAAACATCAGCCAGAGCTGAAGTATGGAATAGACACTATTGTTAGTGCAGTCCTGGGCACATCATATCTGCACCCTAGATCTGTCGACTCCCATGCCGAACATCCTCTATCCCATATCCTCTTCTGATAGTCATCACTAAGGAACATCGTGTTAAATGAAACAGGGATTCCCAGCAGAAAGAGGGGTGCCAAAAACTATAGAGTAGCACTGGGCATGTTCAGGAGCAAGCATAGACTGGACCCTGAAGTTTCTATATGTGGTTCACACATGATGGGCAAGCCACAAGTGTTTTCCCCTTGTCCTGGCCAGTTGAGCCAATAGTTAGTGTTGCTCAAATCCTTACACGTCCATCCCAATACAGTACTGGCTTCAGAACAGTTAGTTACCACTGGCCCATCATCCTGGTGTGTCCTCAGAAAACTCCTGAGTGGAAACTGAGACCTCCTTCCCCCTGCCATGAACGATTTGTTTTCCTTATGTGAGGAGTAGATGGAGTGGATATAGTATGATATTCCTTCTGAGCGTGGGCTGCTGATATGTGTTTGCCCCTAGCAAATAGCACAAGTGTAGAGAGAGGTCTTGGTGAAGACACAGTGTCTGCAGGGATTTTCAAGAATTATTTCTCTTGCTTTATGATAAATGTGTCTCTAGCATTGACTTAGAATCAGTGTCTTGATATGAGGGATGATTGTGATTGATGTCAGCGGCAGCCCCTGCTGGTGGCCAGCTGCCTTGACAGCTGTCAGAGCTATTGGCCGTGGGCATTTAACATTGCTCAAGTAGACTTGGAGTAAGTGGAGGTAAAGCTGTAATTCAGAGTCTTGAACTCTGCCTAAAAGGGGGGCAGAAAAAGTTAGCAAGAAATCTCAAGGCTCCCACCCCTCTGCCAGTTGCACTCTGTAATTAGCAGAAGGCAGATACTCCCAGGCCTGGAGAGAGTCGTCTTCTATCAGCTGTGGGGAACAAAACAGAGGACTCTTGCCTTGAAGCCAAAAACCAAGGATTGCTTTTGCAGAGAGAGCAGGCACAAAAAGAGAGACCATGACCACAGCCATAGCTGCTTCCAATAGCCACGTAATAAATGTACACCTAGAATCAAGTGCAATTGTCTCCAGGATATAATCTATCTTGGAGCCCTTAGAAATATTAAAACATATAATTAATTAACTAATCCACTAAAATAAAACTAATAAAATGTATCTGGATGCAGGAATGCGTGTGTGCATCTGTGTGTGTGCATCTGTGTGAGGGGGTGCTTACAAGTACCCATTTGATCACCACTCTTTCAACTTCAGTGCACTCTGGCCCCTAGTCCTTTCTTGCCCCTCTATCCTGCTTTGCCACTTGAATTTTCCCTCACAGAATCCTCAGACTGAAATCCTGAAAAGAAATACAGCATAGTATCAGGACACCCATGGCAGTTTCTAGTACCAGAGACAGCAATTTTCCTGGCTGAGAGACAACCCACAGTAACACACCACAGTGTGTGCTCCCTGCACTCACTGTGGGCTGGGGCGGCTGCCTTGAGGAAAGCTGAGCTGTCACATATGCAGGGATGACACCAGCCAGAGGGACATGTGTGTCACTCACAAGTGCTGACACAGGAGAATCTGATCTGGGGCTAGTAGAGACTTAACCAAATACGATCAATGGAATGTGTCCTTGCAGTGGCCTGCCAGCCTCACACTTGGCCTTGCCTTCCCACAGCTGAAGTGGCACTAGACGGTAGATGATGTGGGGACCACAGCATATGTGGGGCCACACTATTATCTTAATTCCTCTCTCGCTCTCGCTCTCTCTCGCTCTCGCTCTCTCCTCACTCCCTTCATTCCCATAACTGGCCATGCCTACTCTTATTTTCTAGGTATAGCCCACAGGAAAGCTGTACTAATTAATCTAGTTAGTTAGTAGCTCCACTCTCGGGGCAGTGCCTTCCCCTGAGCCCCTTCGTTCGCTCCCAGCAATCTATGGATAACTCTCCTAGGTCAAGTGCTCACCCCTAATTGAATTTCAACCACCTCAGAAGTCATGTTACTCCAAAGCTGAGAAGACAGCATGATGGACCAGAGGAGATCAGAGAAGAAAGACATGGACACAGGACACAAAAGAGTAATATTTTAGCATACCCTCTGACAGTGTGGCCCAGGGGGCTTCTTGCTCAAAGTTGGTGACTTTGAAGAAGTCCAGACTTACTTCTACGGGGAAGGCATTTTTACGTACATCTCTTGTAGATCAGCATAATGTGACTATGGTCTACATGGTGTGAGGTGTTGGTTTTTTCTTCAGCTGTATCTCAGACAGACAGACAGACAAACAGACAGACAGACAGACAGAAAGAAACACACACACACACACACACACACATACAAAACAGACACTTCCAATGGGAGTGTAGCTACAGTGAGTTAGAACTGGAGTTCTTTACTTAGAGTAACAGAAAGTGTCTGGGATTCGAGGCTTCTACCAACAATATCACCTCGATCCTGTGACATCCAAGAATCGTCACATGGCTCCACCCACCTTTAAAAACTAGAAGTTGCTGTGTCAGAGTATTTGCTAACTCATTAACTGCTCAGGCGCTGTCTTCCAGGGTCCTTTCAGTCTTAGTATTCCCATGCACTCTGACCAGCTGTCACCTAGGACCCGCAATTTATCTGTGTCCTAATGCATCTGCTTTGAGTGGCCGGTAAGCAATTGGAGTCACAAGGTCTCTCCTCCAAGAGTCCTTCCTGTGTTGTGAGTGAATTTGGAACACATATCGTGTGTTTCCTCGGGGAGTTCCTCATAGGATTCAAGTCCCTGCTCCCACTCAGCCAACTTGTGTGATGACTCACCCTGTACCCTCTGCCCACCCTTCCCTATTTCATATGCTCACTCCTGCCAGAGTCTTTGGAATCTTCTTGCCCACAATCCTTGATCCAGGTTGTGCTTTAGGGGAAACAGAAATGAAAACTCTGTTCTAAAACCTTCCAGCTACAGGTAGAAGAAAGACTTGGTCAGGCAGACTAGTCTTCAAACTGGGATGATCAACTCAACCCTAATATCTCCAACCCTGCAATAGCTTTCTTCCCTTGTGCGTCTTCAGGCTTCAACCAATGGGAATTCCCCCAACTCTCTCCTAGTGAGCTGACCCTTGCTCTGTTCCTCTTTACCCCTCTGATATATCCCAGCCAGTTTCAGTGTTATCTGACGGACTCATCTGCCTGGCCTGTGATAACCTTTTTTAAATCTATTTATTTTGATGTATGTGTGTGTATGTGTGTGTGTGTGTGTGTGTGTATGTGTGTGTGTGTGTGTGTGTGTGTGTGTTCCTTTGTGCCCATATATAGGTCATAATACAACTTCCTAGAGTGAATCCTTTGTTTCCACTCTAGATCCAAATCATGTCTGAGCCTTCTTACCAGCCCAGGAATCAATCAACTCCTATATCCCCCCCTCCCTCCCTCCCTCCCTCCCTCTCTCTCTCTCTCTCTCACACACACACACACACACACACACACACACACACACACACACACACACATACAAAAAATAGAACCTTACACTTAGGCATCAGAACTCAGGGCTTTGGGCTCATTGCTCCACACCAGTGCCCTGAAAATAAGAACAAGAATTCTGCCTTGCAGGTACACTAATTTTTTAACATATTTTTATTGGATATTTTTATTTACATTTCAAATATTATTCCATTTCCCAGTTTCCTGGACACTCTTTAGAACAAGACTCTGAAGCTAGGCTACCATTCATTACTGCTGACATCCATTCTTAATGCTAGGAAAGGAGACATTGTGTACTTGGTACCAATTTTTAAAAACCAATCACTATGAGGCCATTTTCCGAATGGATTACTTATTTAAATTATCAATAAAGCTCTCAGGCCAAACAGACTAAATTTACAGTCCCCAACTGCATTTGGTATATATAGCCTAGTAGCTAAAATAAGGAGGACAGAATATGTGGAATACCGTTTACTTTATCAAGTTGTACTGTGGTGATCGGCTGCACTGCATGGGTAGGAAGGAGATCATAGAACTGTGTCTGTGTGTAAAGGCAATATCTTTACAGAGCAACTGTTCCAGCCTGATAATCTGTAAACTTAAAATCACCTTTCTTATGAAATGCATCATTTTTCCTATAATAGTTTGAAAGACAAAAGAATGAGGACTGCTTAAAGCGATTTAAACCTGTTGGGAGAAGCATATCTGCTTACATAGGCTAAGGTCACTCCAGTCTTTTACGTTCATGGAGTCTGGTTAAACCAAAGAGCAGTCCTCCTCCCAGTATAAAGTAACCAATGGTGTTCGCACTGTGTAGTAGGACCACTCCTCATATTTGAAACTCACTCTACTTCAAGACAGGGGTGGGTTGGGGGATTCAATCCCAAATAAATAATAGTAGCAAATAACATTGCAATTTGCATCCTTGCTTCTAGAGCTCATCATACACTAGTTTGATGGATCAGCTTGAAGAGCCTTCCTAGGGAAACAACAGTGCAAACGTGTTTAAACCACTTAAATTTTTGAAGCTTGGAGAGGGCTGAAGTTCACTGGTCTCTTTGTTCTCCTCCAGAAACTGTTTACGACTCTTCCCCATGACCTATCCCAGTGCTTCTTATCCTTCCTTCCCATACGTGCCTCCAATGACTTCCACCATTCTCTTTCCTCCTTCCTCTCCTCACTGAAATATATATTGCAATGCAGTTCTCACCTGCTATGCAGGTGAGAGAGAAGGGAAAGGAAGGAGAAAATAGCAGAGAAAAAATAATATTTACGTTGAAAATGCTTGTCACCTTGAAGTTGCTCAATAAGTAAATACTCATTGACTAAATCAATAAAAGCATGCAATATGTACACAGAACAGACTTTATGTTAAGCAATCTCTGCCTTTGTTTCCTGTAATCCAACTACCCAACAAGCTAGATGCCAGCCAGCCGTGTTGTACACACAAGGAAACTGAGGTTTAAAATACAAAATAGGTTAACCATAGGCAACACAACACACATGACTTCTGCCTGACTCTGAGATCGCCATATCTGATGTTTCTATCTCTTTTAACAGCCTTCTGTCTGATGCTTTCTATACACTAGTTCCTTGAATGAATATTAAACAAGGAAGAGATAGCTTGATTTGTGGTAGACTGAAAACAAGCCACACGCCGGAAACCCTGTTAAGGTACAGCTCCAGAAATCTCTGTTTTCATTCGAGCAAGTTAGTTAAACTCTCAGTATCAGGTCCTACATCTATCAAGTGTGTAAATACCTGGGTTTCCTCTTCAGATTGACAATGATTAAATCGATTAGCTCCTGTGTCATGCTACGAACCAGCTAAGCAAAATAGCACTTGAGAGAGAAATAAGCCAGAAGACAAGAAACAGAAGTGATTCCTTATGGCACATGAATTCTCCAAGAATCCCTCCCTTGCCTAAAATTAACTGCCTCGCGTTTTATAATTTTTACATGTTATTTCTTTGGTTATGTGTACATGTGAATACACACACAAGGCACACAGGTAAAGATCAAAGGAAAACTTGCAAGAGTTCTTTTGCTCCTCCCAGACTTTCAGGGGTCAAACTCAGGTCATCAGGCTCTGCAGCAGATGCCCTTAAACAATGACCTCTCTGGCCTGCTCAGCTGCCCCTCTCTTACGATCTTCTAGCATTTTGTTCTTCCTCTGTCACAGCATAGGCTGCCATGCATGTAATAATTTTTGGCTTTCATTTCCCTCTCTCCCTCCCGTCCTCTGGATCAAGTCTATTGATTTTAGTAGATGTGAAACCAACATAGAGTCATCACCCGGCTCTTGCTGAGTCAGGAAATCTTTGCTCAGTGGATGGCTTAGGGTAAGATAGGAAAATAATTTTGAATTATGAGGACTCTCTAATCACATGCTTCTAAATTTCCCCTATTGTCTGCTAGAAATTAGTTTATGTTTCTTTTCTTGTGTGATTTTATATTCAACTTCTGAAGCCTTGAAATCAAAACATAAGAAAGAGGAGAAGCTGTGGTATAAAGAAGTGAGGCTTTGGTCTACATCCATCTACAGGGCTGGCTCCCTTGCATCCCACCCAGTCCTATCATTATTTTTATTACCAACTATAAGCATTTAAGTCTTCTTGTTGGTATGAAGAAATGTGACCATACCCATGTCTATAATCAAGATAAGTCACAAAAGATATCATTAAATTAAATGAACTAAATGCTAAGTGATACATGGAAGGGAGGAGGTAGCCATCAGTATTCTCATCACCAAACTTATTTATTGACCATCAAGCCCTTCCCTCAACATAATTGTACAGTATCGAGGACACTCTCAAAATGGCATGTTCATAATGAGCATGAAAGACACCTATTTACCACAAGTGCTAAATGTCAGTTTTATAAGAAACAAATCAGAGCTAGATAGCTCAATGAATAAATTCCAGCTACTGCGGAATCTGAGGAGCTGAGCTCAAATCTCCAGTATGCACATTAAAAAGTGGGCATGGCCGCTCACTTTGTAAGCCCACAGTTCTTGGGGCAGAGACAGTTGGGTTACTGGAGCTTGCTGGCCACCAACCACATACTGTCTTCAGTGAAACCTGTCTCAGAGGAAAAAGGAGGAGAGCAGTAGAGAAAAACATCCAACCATCTCCTCTAGCCTCTGCAAGCATTTGGGTGCACACCAGTATACTCAGATATGTGCGCGCGCGCGCGCACATACACACACACACACACACACACACACACACACACACACACACATTAAAATAAACAAAGAAAACTAGCATTTCTTAGTAAATGAAGCAAATGAACCATCCCTAAAGATAGTCACAGTCATGTCACTTTCTGTGTGCTAGGCACTTTTCTGCAAGTAATCTGTTTATATTAACACAGTTAATACTCTCCACTTGGGACATAGTTATCAAGGTAGAAATGTCCCAGGAAAGGAACCTATCCATGGGCCCAGGCAAGGTGTCATGCTCTGTCTTCTGTAGAACACCTGTCCTTGCCCAAAGATACTGGAAGTCCCAATGTGTCCTCGGTCCTATAGATGCTGCGGGTTGCATGTTATGCATTTTATGATGTTGCATCTCAGTCCCTGAGAGTGGGATGAGAGTTCACACCACAGATACTTCTTATTGCATCTCTGATATAAACTTGAACCACAATAGTACCTGACATGTTTAATACAATAAGAGAGTCCTAGGTCTCTTGAAAGAATTAAGCCAGAAAAGAAAACATGTACTTGCCTGCTAACCCACTTATTTGCAGTCCAACACCCAAGACGCTCCTACCTTTGGCTCTATTCCAGGTGGAGTTCTCCTGCAGTGACTTTTCTAGATCCTCCCCAACTGTCTTTACCATAGGAACAGGAAATCTCTATGCCAGAGGAGAAAAACAGGCTTGTGAGTTGTCCCTTCTACTAACCTATGTGTTTAGTAAAGTTTGCTTTATTTCTTTAAATACATCTGTCTATCTCTTTGGAAGTCTACTTACTTTTATTTTGTGTATGTGTTTGAATTTCTCCATATGTACTACATGAGTGTCTGGTGCCTACAGAGAGCACAAGAAGATAGTTGATCCCTTGAACAAGATTTACAGATTGTTGTGAGCTGCCATATGAACGCTGGGAACCAAACCTGGGTTCTTGGCAAGACCAAGCATGTCTAACCACTTAGGCATCTCCCCAGCCCCAAGATGCTCTCTCTTCACTTGTGAAATGAACATGAAAACTTATGCATTGAGGGGATAGCACAGAGCAGGAACTTAGGCACTCTTGTGCTCCCTATCAGTCCCTCAGGGCCTGCAAACTCAGCTAGCTTGACCAACACCCAGCAGCTCACAGCCAGGTTTCCTCCAGCTCCCTCACAGGCACCTCAACTCAAGAGATCTGGAAATTGGAGGTAACAGGAACTCACACTTGTGGCTTTAGATAATACATATAAATACATATAAATACAATAAAAGTGTTAACTTCTCTTCAGGGCAGCAGCAATCATTCCTTTTAGTTCTTTTACCCCTGTTCATAGGTTTGCCCAACTAAGTCCATTTTTTTGCTTCTTACCTCACTGACTTATCTCTATTAGACTCCAAGTAGATTACCATCATCTTCCTCTACCCTTTGAATCTTAGGGCTAGAGAGATGGTTCAATGGTTGACAGCACTTGATGCCTTCGCATAGGACCCAGATTCAGTTCCCAGCATAAGAAGGTGGTTGTACCAGCAGCTGCCTGCAATCCTAAAGATGGCAAGACAGGAGGCAGAGACAGGTGGACCCCTGGAAGTTCATGGGCCAGGTAGTTTGGTCTACTTGTTAAAATTCTGGGTCACTGAGAGACTGCTTCAAACAAAAGTGGAAGGTTCCTGAGGACCAACACCCAAGGATTTCCTCTGAGCCCCACAAAAGGGCCATGAAAATCACATGCACTCACAGGTATGAACACACACGAGGAAATTAAAAAAAAAGCTCCCACTATCTAACCTGTAAAATGCAGACCATTTGCTAGGTTCAAACTGTCCCAGGACATTTACATGAGCTCAGCCCTTCTCGGGCCATTTCTGTTAGTTCAAGTCCTGTCTACTAGCCCCTCTCACCTGAATCTAGGCCTTGGTGGACTCTAGGTTTCAGCATACACATTCCTCCACACCCCAGCCTCTGATCTGTTGGCTTTCCAGGATTCATCTCTCATCAGAGCTATTGCTTTATTTGCAAAGTTTGCTCCCTGCCCCTAACCTTTTCAGATACATTAAGCGCTATTTTCACTACTAAGCAAATATCTGATGCATCCCTTCATTGTGGCAATTTTCTTAAGCTATTCATTTTCAACCTAATTAAACCTTGGCTTCCTCAAGGGGCCACAGATTTTTATCCATTTCATGGATGGCATTTAGTTCGCACCTGATGTTTGGAATGCTTCCAATGACTCTAATGGAAGGAAAGAAGCACAATTCCCAGAGGAAAGAGTCTCCATTTAGTGACCTCAGACAAAAAAAAAAATAAGGATGAAATTGTCAAATTCAATGTGAAGTTAATTAACCTTCCAGGATTTTTACTAATTCGCTTATTTGAATACTAGTTGTTATTATATGGAGTAACATCTTTTTTGTTGCACTATCCACTGAAGGTATTTATGAGGAAATATAGCCATTGTTTACAGCTAATCTGTGGTTTAAAGAACATTAGGAAAGTCAAATAGTATAAACTGATTGCTAATGCCAGTTTGAAGGCAGTGGAGCCCCTTGCTAGAGGTTGCAGTCTTTTTCCTGAAGAAGCTAAGATTGTTGTATTAATCTAGGAGAGCTTGAACATCCCAGAAAGGTAGGATGGAGGAAATACCAAGAGTAAGGAGGAAAGAAAGTACAAGGAAAGGTCAGTGTCAAGAGAGATGTAAATAGCAGTGAGGAAGTGGCAGGGCGATCTGCAGCTCCACCTGAGGATCAGCACTTCAGACTGTATCTAACAAAGCCAGTCCAAGCCATTGACGAGTGAAAAAGGAAGTATGTGGTGAAGACTGATTTGGTAGCCATTTGCAGCAGGTCTAGCTGGAAAGACAAAACACCCAATGCACAAGCAGTAAGTCACCAGCTACGAAGTAAGTCACATGACTAATTGGTATGTAAAAAAGAGGATATCCATTTTAAAAGACGTAGACATGGTGTGAAATAGTCACTTTACTTTCTGATTGTTAAAATGCTCTCAGATCCTATGAGTGGGAGAGCACACGCAGCAGGACCATTTCAAAAATGGGGAAGAACTTGGGAGGAAGCACGTGGCTTCGTAGGGTTTCCTTTAAAGACAATTCAAAGGAAGAACACACTTAAGATTTCAACCTTTTCTTATTTCTGTTATTGTTAGCATTGTTAGGGAGATAGAGTTGGGAAATCATCTTTATAAGATTCAAATGTAGCATGCCACTAACTTTAATATTGGTATTATATTAATGTATATTATAATTTAATATTTATATCCTTCAGTCCCAGAAAGCTTTAAGTAAAATGGGAAAGAATCAGATCTGCATGGAATGGTGAGGGCCTGATAACAGCTTTTTTAGAATAAATGGCAGTGCCATGAAAGGTTCTGGAGAGGATAAGAAGCCAGACAAGAGACTCAAGAGATGTTTTCGCCATCACTTTACAGCGCGAACTCTTTTTCTATACCTCAGTTCCATAAGAGTAAGAGCAATTGTCTTGGCTGGAGAGAAACTCTGTCAGAGTCAGACATGTAACCCTCAGTGCTTGGGGAGCCTTTTTCTCATGTTGACTCAGTCCCCTGAAAGCTGCTTGGTGAGCGTGGACCTCGGACAAAGGAGAACACGTAAGCAGAGGGCACGGTACCTGTCCCTCTCGCAGACTGATATGTCATCTGATCTGACATTTGAGTTCAGTCTCTTCTTTAAATCATTCAAGTCTACCACACAACATTCTTCCCCAGTAGGAGAGGAAGTCTTCAGACTATATTCTTTATTTTCTGAATTCCCTTTGTTACTGAACCTGTGTGGTTGCCAAATGTCACCACTGCCTGTTGAACTCCAGGAGTGTGATTGATTACAGTTGGGAATTTCACCCACAGACACTCTGCTTTACTGTGTCCACAGCACAGCCTGAGGACCCAGAGCGCTAAAAAGTCCTGCTGAGGCTTCAAAACAACTCTGAGTGACTCTGGACAATCTGATTTGGGATGCAGGCAAAGCTCTGCACCCCGCACCTGCCGTAGCTCGTCCTGCAACTGTCTGGTTTCCCTTGCCTCAAATTTGTTTGAGCACAGATTTTCAGGGCCTTATGAGAATCAGAGATTAATTCTCTGAGTTAACCTATACCTTTAGATGAACAGTATGTTCTTTTCTATAATACCATACAATAAATTGTTTGGAAGTCATCATTAAGTCATCATCATATTTATTAATTTAGTAGTTATCTCTTGACTAAACCACAGACCTCTGTGGTAATATTCTAATGTGTTGGGGTAGGATAGGATGAAAAGAGAAACCATAGAAGTAAGTCAAATCATTTCATATGGTTATTAGTGCTGTGAGGAAAAGCAGTAGAGTTCAGTGAGAGAATCACCTGGTTTAGAAGGGGTGCCTAGGAAAACTGTCATTACAGAGGGACTTACTGTGAATTAAATGATGAAGAGCCAGCTATGTCATATGCCAGAATCCTGAGAATGTAATCAAAGTCACTAAAGTATTGTACAATAGCAAACAACAATGAGCTGGATAGTTAGGCAATGGTGCTCTGAGAAATAATGAGGTGGATCAAGCAGGGTTCATGCATGTGAACTGGAGAAGTCTTCTGTTGAAAATGGGGTGGGTAAGGAGCTGAGTTCACTGCATGGCAGCCACTAAGAACAGAGACAAAGGTGCAACGTCTGAACAAGGAACCAGAATCTTAAAGACACGGAACAAAGACCAGTGGCAGGAGAAAGGTGAAGAGACTCCACATAGCACGTTTCACAGGAGCAGAGGACTCTCTGGGAGCTATCCTGGAAACAGAGTGGACGATAGGGCAATAGACCCTTAGGTCTTGGACCAAGGGACACTAGGATCCAGACAATGGGGTTCCATTTACTTGAGACAATGTGAAGTGAGCAGAATATGGTGTTCCAGTAAGAAAAAAATATAAGAAATAAACATTCTAGAATGTTTATTCTAAAGCAGGAACGGGAATTTGATGACCACAGAGAAAGTCTAGAGGGCACTGCAGACACTGATTTGGGGGTGGGGGGTGGGGGGTGTTTATGAGGCAAAATTGTAACAGAGACACACAAATTTCAGCATATAGTAATGACTAACTGAGTAATCTTGAAATTCAGTTCACCATGGAGATAAAATGTTACTACTTTACTGAAATAACAGTAGTTATAACTTTAATTATAGACAATAGTAATGTGTTTATAGTGATAATAGAGACATTAGTAGTTGTGGCAGCATGCTATGGTCCTATGTGAAGCATTTCTCATGCACATCTGCCAATAACTCTGTGATCTTTCAAACCTACAGAAAAGTCATATATAATTGATGACAACTTTATGGACCATAAATCATTGATCAGAACAAAGAAGGATTTGGGGCTTTGAAGAATCCTGGCAGTCTCTAGATAAGAAAGAAGATAAATAGCTCTAGAGTTGAGATCTCAACTAGATGGCTTAACAATTCAGATGATTTGAGGAAGTTCTTTTATGAGGCTACACAAGGAGATGTATAGTGATTGGAAATTACCCACAAACTCCTATTTGCAGTCTTATATTTAGGTTGGTAAAAGCCCACTATACCCAAAAGTGACTCCAGTTCTTATCTCTTTGCTCTGTCACTCAATAAGTAGAAAATCCTAATTATCTTTGAAAACCAAAGTCCATTCATCCACATAATTTAAGGTCAACTACTATCAGGTATAGACCATCCTAGACACAAGGAACACAAATGCTGCATATAAGAAATTCTTCCCATTTTTCCCACCTGTAGTCTGGTCATTTCATACTTTACTCTTTCCTTACATTATTTATTTGTTATATTTCCCAATAACATGCTAAAGACACTAAACATTTATCATCTAGTTTTTCCAAGTCTAAGTGAGTCAAGCCTGCTCTCAGTTTAGAGCCCTCCAACAGCTTCTAAGCTTTCTCAGAGTAAAAGGAGTTTTGTTATTATTAGAGATAGCACATATAAATCCCAACTTCTATGGCTTCTCTTTCCTAGCCAAGTCAAGAGTTGTAGGAAGGAAATAATAAAATGATAGCCTCTTGGAAAGTGGGCTAGTGAGACAAGAGGAAAAATAACCTCAGCATTCTTTAGATGCGATATTACACAGTAAGACATCAACAATATTCTATATTCTTAACTCTTTCTTCAAGTAGGGAAGATGGACAATTCCATACATTAAGGAAATTATATGATATTGAGACTATAATTCTCACATCATTGTGGTAAATAAATTGAAAATAAAATATTTTTCAAGTAGCTAGAAATGCATGCTGAAAGGGACCAGATATAGATCTCTCCTGAGAGACACATCCAGAGCATGTCCAATACAGAGGTCAATGCTAGCAGCAAACCACTGAACTGAGAACAGGACCCCCTTGGGGGGGAATTAGAGGAAAGATTGAAAGAGTTGAAGGAGCTTGCAACCCCATAAGAACAACAATGCCAACCAACCAGAGCTTCCAGGGACTAAACCACTACCGAAAGACTATATATGGACTGACCCAGGGCTCCAACTGCATATGTAGCAGAGAATAGCCTTGTTGGGGCACCAGTGGAAGGGGAAGCCCTTGTTCCTGCCAAGGTTGGACCCCCAGTTCAGGGGAATATGGGAGGGCAGTAAGGGGGATGGATGGGGGGAATACCTGTTTGGGGGAGGGGGAGGGAATGGGGGCTTATGACAGGAAACCGGGAAGGGTGATAATGTTTGAAATGTTAGTAAAGAAATATGTCTAATAAAAAAAAACCCAGAAAAAAAAATATTTTTCAAGTGAACAAATACATCATTCTTGGTAAATGCTGATGAAAGTATAATGATTGTTAGGCTAATTTTATCACAATTTTTCAGTTGTATTTTATGAATTGGAACTGTACTATACATTTCAAAGTGCCTGCCCCTAAAACAACAAAGACTGCTGTTGAAATATAGCTCTGGATTGCATGTCCATTCAGTACTACTACTTGGAAATAACAGACTCAATGGTGCCTCAGGAATCACTAAGACACGAAATGATTGAGATCTGTTTCATTGCATTGCTAACAAAATCAAGGCAGAATCTTCTAGTCTCTATCTTATAGATGCTATATTTTTATTTTCTATCATTAGATCTTCTGTGAGAAATCTTACCGCAAAATGTATACTCAGCATACCTTATGACGAATATGCAGCACGCCTTATGGAATTGCTCCTGCTAGCTTGTACTCAGTGTGCTCTCCTCTATAATATGTGAAAGTAAAGATGCTAAGGTCTTTATCCACACACTTGCGAATGTGCATCCAACATGTCTTCTTCCTATTTTAACAGAACTCCGAGGTTCACATACCCGAAGATCTAAAGAAGAAAGGGGGAAATCTGCTCAACCTGGGGAGACCCACTAGGGTTTTAAGGAAGAGCAGCCATTCCCAAAGGGAGAACCGAGCTCCTGGATCATCAACTGAAACGTATCAAGGAGCTAAGATTCGAGTTTTTCAGAAACCCATCCTGATGTACTGGCCACTGGCCACTCAGCCCTTAAATAAAAGTTCAGTCCAAGGCAACAAATGGAAGAAAGCAGAAGCAACCCAAGAGAAACGTAGGTCCTTCCTTCGTGAGTTTTGCAAGAAATATGGTGGAGTAAATGATCCCAAAGCCAACATTTTTCATATAGTATCCAGGATATATGTAGAAGACAAACACAAAATCCTGTACTGTGAAGTACCAAAGGCTGGCTGCTCTAACTGGAAAAGAATTCTGATGGTCCTAAATGGACTGGCTTCCTCTGCATACAATATCTCCCACGACACTGTGCACTACGGGAAGCATCTAAAAACACTGGATAGCTTTGACTTAAAAGGGGTACACATGCGTTTGAGTACCTATACCAAAGCTGTGTTTGTTAGGGATCCCATGGAAAGATTAGTGTCTGCATTTCGGGATAAATTTGAGCATCCCAATAGCTACTACCATCCAGTGTTTGGGAAGGCAATTATCAAGAAATACCGACCAAATGCCACTGCCAAAGCATTAAATAACGGATCTGGGGTCAAATTCAAAGAATTTGCCTACTATTTGCTAGATGCTCAACGTCCAGTAGGAATGGATATTCACTGGGAGAGGGTCAGCAAACTGTGTTATCCATGTTTGATCGACTATGACTTTGTAGGGAAGTTTGAGACATTAGAAGAAGATGCCAATTACTTTCTACAGTTGATTGGTGCTCCAAAAGAGTTGAAATTTCCAAACTTTAAGGACAGGCACTCCTCTGATGAAAGAACCAGTGCCCATGTGGTGAGGCAGTATTTAAAGGACCTGAGCGCAGCCGAAAGGCAACTCATCTACAACTTTTATCACTTGGACTATTTGATGTTTAATTACACTACTCCACATTTATAATTTGCATTCATTTTCTAAAGCCCTGCATAGACTTAATGATGATGGCCTCAAATCAGCTACTGTAATTGTCCTACAATTCTCTGTATGGAGGAAATTTAGCTAAGTGAAGTTGTCTTGATTGAATGAAGTTTCTTTTTTAACCAAAGAGTATGACAGCAATTGGCACAAAGTTATTGGAAAATCATCTCAAAGAGACATGTAAACAACTTGATGTGCTTTTAAATGTTGGGAAAAGAGTTGTTTTGGCATTGTAGCTTATACTGTGGAAGCAATAACCTAGCCAGCTGTTACATTCACCAAGGAAGCCTCTTGCATGTAAAATAAAGGGGTCAAAATGGCGAGGATTGTGTATCCAAATCCTGGCAAGCATTGTGATATGCATGAAGCAGTGCTTAGCAGTCTGTGGCATTTACAGCAAATGATTGGATGGTTTTCTTATACCCTGAATCTTCATATCCTGTGATGATAAATCCATTTTTAAACATTTGGGCATAGCACTTTACTATTGATCTGGAGGCATTCTGTGATTTACAATAGAGAACAGAGCAGACAAACAGATGAAGCCATGACTTCTTTAAAATTTAACAGCCAGTAAAAATGCACAGCAAACCGAGATCAAAACAAAAGCCACCTTTCTCTTCCAGGAAAAACTTCAGGGGGATTGATTTTTCTTGGGTTTGAGCCCTCCGTGAAGACACAAAATGAGCACGACCAAGCAGATCCTCACTTCTAAACATCATCAGATAGAAATGTGCTCTTAATTCTGCTTTAATTGGGAAAGGGACAATTGTTTCAGGATGGAATAATCGTCAAAACCAAAAGTTGCCATTCTGAATACAGACCTCTAGCAATAACAAAGGTTTATAAGAACATTATTTGAATCAAAGCACCATGTGCGTAGCTTTCTATGTGGAATACACTCTAAGAATAGCTTTTGTTTGCAGCCTAATTATTCAGCTTGGGAATGACTTTTTAAGAACTAATACACCACTTCAAAGACAGGTCATGTTCTAGAGAGTCAACATAACAAGAGCCCCTAGAAATGTTTTTAATAGGCTTATGAATAAGCAAATTAAGGTATTTCCTTCTTAAGTTTAAATACTCTATACTAACAAAGTCAAATACCATTGCATTCAAATATTAAATCAAAGTCTTTGGAAAATAGAACCATGTGTCACCCTTCTGAAAGTTGTAATGTACTTTGGAAATTTTTTCTAAGGGATCTTAAATTTAAAGACACGTTCAGATGAGAAGTGCCTTTTAATTAGTTAACTACTACCCTGACTTAAGCAAACCACATGTCAATCAAATCCTGTTAACATGTCTTTCTTAAACATGTTTCTCTTTCTAAGCTATCACATTTGATCAGTATTCAGCTATGTCTTGCAAAGAAAACTATGTCTTAATATTTGAATATTAATAGACCAAGGTTATTACAGTCATACGTGTCTCGTTTTGATTTTCCATTTCATGGGTGAGTATTCATGAACTGCTTCATTCTGTGCACACACCCGCCTTATCTCCTCTATATCTCACTGGAGAGGGTAAACTGCAGTGGGCCAAGTCATCGAAAGTATTAAACTTTCCACCCCACCCTTTGACTACTTTTCCATCCCATTTCCTTATGCCTCTAGACCATAAACGTAAGCTGGGTAACCTAAATTATATAAATTAAAATGTTGCTGTACTGGAAAGAGTGGATTCCTTGTAACTTAGAGACCTTGAAATTATCTTTTTCTGGAGAGAGCGAAAACAAACATTACAGAGACCTGAAAGTTTATTCTTGTACTACGTAGAGCTCATTGTATTCAGAACCCGCTACGAAGGCTGTTTCTCAAAGGCATTTCTAAATAGAAATAAGAAACAATGGTAACAGGAACATATATATATGCCCCTCACTTTCATAGCTCTGAGAAGGAGAAAACTGAAACTATTCTGCATTACCATTTCTCATACCCTGGAGGAGGAGATATTTATGTACCCTATTTTAAATGACAACGACCTTTGGCAGAGGAGAGTGAGAGAGAAGGGCAGTGCACAGCGTTCGCTCCAGTCGTCGCGCTGGAACTCTGCTGTGAGATGCTGCCACTTGACCTGTCACTTTGCCTTTTGCAGTTCTAACTACCTACCCTCTTCAACCGCAGTACAGAAATATTAAATGGAAACTTTTGGAAATTGACACCTCATATGTTTTAAAATTGTGCACCCTCCTAAGGAATCTCACTTCCTTCTATTTCACCCGGACCTGAATCAGCCCTGTACCCGGTGCATCTGTGTTGTTGATGCTCCCTGCATGGTGGTAGCCATTGAAGTCCTCAAATTGACTTTCACCGGGATTGCAGTGTTCTTGCTTAAGTGCCTTTGTGTAAGAGTGGAAGGCTGCATTGAAATGCCTGTATCATTGACCTTACGTCATCCCATCAGGCAAGTATTTCCTCGCTTTACCTTAGACTAGGTGAGAGCATTTCAACAAGAAGAGTAAAGAAACACAGAGTGATAAAACATTGCCATAAATTTCATAATATACTGTCACAAAAGTTCTCTTTTATTGATTATTAATCTCTTACTACATATAGTTTATTAATTAAATTTCTTCACAGGCATTTATGTATGAATAGGAAAACAGCAACCTGTATGGGTTAGGTATTTCCTGTATCTCCAGATATCTACTGGGGAGCATAGAGCACACCTGCCATGGATAAGAAAGGACAAGTCCACTTACTCCTTTTCTGACTCTTCCTGCCTATATGACCTGTAGGTCACTCTTCATTCCTTTCTCAGGTAGACTGTCCAGCTGACACCCCACACACTTGTGCATTCAACAGACCAGGTTTGAGGTTTTCTCACTGAGTAACAACCTGCTGTAGAACTTCTTCTTTGTATGGCTCTATATCAGAGCCAGAGAAACTGACCGTCATCCTCGAGCTATTGTTATATTTAGGTATATAATTATCATCATAATATAATAATTCATCCTGATTTAATCGTATGTATTCACATATGTACATATATGTGCATATATAATATAGTAATTCATGCATCCACCTTTACTGTCCTCCTTGTGGGCCGGTTCAAGTTCACATTCATTGTATCTGCTTGTGTACACAAATCCATGTGTGTGCACCAGTGGACAAACATAATTTCATGAGTGGAAGGGCAAGGGGACCAGTCCAGACTCACTTTGCATATGTCCCATTTTACTGTCAGTGTGCATGAGGTGTGACTGCACATCCTCTGATGAACCCTTCAGTACCTGTTTGCTCTAATACTGGGCAGTTGCTTGCTGAACAGACTCTTGGTTCTGCTGTTCTTGTCTGTGAGTCTTTTTATTTCTGGAGCTTAGGACCGAACCCAGGGCCTTGCACTTGCTAGGCAAGCACTCTACTACTGAGCTAAATCCCCAACCGACAGTGAGTCTTAAAGTGTAGTTATTTAACCTGGACACCACCAATGCATAGGCACAATTGATGTGATTGGCCCAAAGACTGCCACAGTCTTTAACAGGCTGTGTCAGTACAAAACACCCACTTTTCCGATGTTTGCATATGTGTTTGGAAATATCCGTTAAGTCAAGGGATATGTGAAGCCATGTGCTAGCTTGTCTGTTTCACAGTCTATAAAATATTCCCCAGCAATTCAAGGACTGTTTGGCTGACCTTCATAATTAGAAGGAGGGGGAAATCTTGCACTTTCTGAGAACTTATTCTTCAAAAGGTTTTAGCTTTTAAAATACATAGTATTTAGCCAAGAGCCGTATATAAGCAGACACAAAATTTTAAATGTCAGAGTAGCTTTGGTACGTTTCTGGAGGAGTTAGGAGAATTGGGGTCAAATAGACTGTGTCATAGTAAGCCTCTCCTTGCTGTGGCCTCTCATTTGGTGTCGTAGGGCATCTTCAGTCCTGGGCCTCCCTAGCATGTGGAGAAGCAGAGGCATTGTCTACAGCCAGTGTCCACAGTGCTTTCTGCTATTTCAGAAAACAGGAATCAGTAGACTCTAGAGTCCCGCTAGAGACTTTAGACCAAACGCAACTCCATGTAATTCTATTTTAGGGCAATTCCTCCTCTATTATAATATCAATAATATCATTATCATACAGATCACTTTTCCATATTTACTGTGCATCAGGCACTCTTTAAAAACTTCCTATACGTTTATCTGTTTAGTCCGCCAGACAATCCAGCTTTAATTGACAGTACAAGCTGCTCCCTCTCTTCCCATGCACAATAAAAGGAACTGAAGCTCAGTGTGGTTAGTTGAGCTGCCAGAAGACACACGGGCAATAAGTGATTAGCGAGCCAGCAAGCCCGCTAACAGATAGAAATTTTCACTTTCTCTTTCCTTGATGTGCAGAATAGTTAAAAGTGAAAAATATATAGTGTAATCTTAAAGAAGTTTTTGAGACAGGATTTCACTATGCAATGATGCCCACCCTGACCTCAAACTCACAGAGATCTGCCTGCCTCTTCCTACAAGTGTTGGGAGTAAAGGTATGTGTCACCATACCCAGAAGAAAATATTTGGAAAACGTTTGTAACTGGCTGGTCACCCATCCCTTCACTCCTGCTGAGTTCAGCTGGCGGGTTCCATCATTTAGGAGGAAATGAGTCTTTGGCATCCGCTGCATTTTGTAAAACTACACTCACTCAGAAAAATCATACTCTTGGAAAAGTAAAAGTCCGTGGAACAAGTTTAACCCAATACTAACACTTTCTTTTTTTTTTTTTTCATGATTAATTCTAAATAAGTCAAGGTCAAAGAGGACAGCGAGTAAACAGAAAGCTCAGAGCAACTTTCCCCACATGGGCAGACAACTAATTGTCCTGTGTAATGGCACGAATAATCTACCACAGCCGCATTTTTGGTATTGCAGGAGTGAGTTTATAAAGTAAATAGCAGGCCAAAATAAGAGAGGAGGGTGGGATAGGGAGAGGGGGAGGGGGAGGGAGAGGGAGAGAGAGAGAGAGAGAGAGAGAGAGAGAGAGAGAGAGAGAGAGAGAGAGAGATAGAGATATTACACTAGGTGCTCAAAGCACCCAACAGAAACCAATTGCCTTTAAGGCAGCCAGCTGGAGTTTCCAATCAAGAAAGCCCTACTCAGAGCAGATGTCCTGTCAGGTGAATGATGAAACAAATACAAGAATATGACATCATCAAGCTGAGCATTCACAGCATCACCTAGATCCTGAGTGGGGAAGTTAAGGCAGTTGGTTGGAGTTCCCAGTTGAGCTTTCTTTCCGTGGCTGAGCTGAGCTTCCCAGGACTGGATTTTCAGCTTCTCCTTCCCACTGCAGGCATTTGTATCATGGATGAGTAAGCAAATAGTAACAGTAATAGTAATAGTAATAGTTCGGACGGTAAACCTTCTTCCCTCTTCTCAAGGCCACGGCATTTTACTTTAGGACTGTTTGCTGTTCTCTTCCTTGTCTGCCATAGATAAGAGTGGGCAGGAGGGCAGCCCATCCCCAGACAAGGGACTTTGAGGGAACGCTATGAACCAAACTCGATTAGGTCTGAAACCGAGGGCAATCCCACTTCCAGAATCAGCTTCTCAGTGAACTCAAACAGCATGTAAGCACTTACAATATAATATCCATAATACTGAAGGTGGTTCTGACTCAGAGTGAATCACACTGAAACCTCAGACTCCTGTGAGAAAAAGAGGCCATGATTTTTTTTGTCCTTAGTTATCCCCAGAACCAGCTTTGGCATCAGATACACCTAGACACAGGAATATTGTAGAAAAGAAATGCGTTTGAGGGAAGTTAGTATAAACAAGCACTGAGCTAGAGTGAAAGGGCTTCCCCTGGGAACACTCTGCCTGAACAAAGTGGAAGGAAGTTCAACAGAACTCAACTCCCATCCCTCAGAACTGCTACTGTCTCTCTCACTCACCTCCCACTATCTCCTGTCCAAACATGGCAACCTATTCAAATCCATGTAATCCATCCTCCCTACCCATCTCTAAGCCTTAGCTCACATCATAGGTACCCACAATGCTCTCTTCTTTATGTAGCTATATGTATGTATAGCTATACACTACGGTCACCATAATTCCACAAGGAATCTCTTTAGATCATTTTAAAATCCCATCTCTTTGTTGACAATCAGATCTGAGGGAAAATGCAAAATTATTCTTGCTTCAAGTGATATGCATCAGATCAATGCCGACATTTCTTTCTTTTTTTTTTTCTTTACTGTCTGTTTCATTGTCATTTGTACTACTTCCTACAGACATTCGACTTCTGTCGTCAGGGCTGGCAGCATGGCTCAGCAGCTAAGAGTGCTTGTTGGCCTTGCAGAGGACCTTGGTTTGGATACCAGAACACACACGACAACTCACAGCTATAAGCACAGTTCCAGAAGGTCCAATGCCAACCTTTATCACCTTTAGGAACTTCACAATACAGTATATGTCCATGCAGGCCTAGAAATAAACAAATATATTTTGAATTTTTTTAAATTTCTGTTGTCATTGGAATGTATCGTGGCTTTTCCAAAATCTGTGTCTTTTCCGAGTGGGAAATATGTATGCACATTTGACACATTCTGCACTGCATGCAGCAAAGTAGGGCATGGCTAGCCTCTATAACAAATATCTCAGTGCTAAGGTTGAGGATCTCTCTCTTAGTGTATATATCCACTTAATTACAGGCTCTTAAAAGACCATCTGGTCTAGAGAGAACTAAGTCAGAGTAACCAAAGAGAGACATTTTGTTTCCTTGAGCCTTTAAGTTTGTTACGTGAATGACTTACACTAGCCCAACTTAAAAGTGGACCTCATTGGTTACATTATACAACATTAAGGTTTTAACACTTGTAACAAGTCCCAGAAGGGAAATTCTGCTCCTTGCAAATAATTCTCACTTAACCTTCAGAAAACCACTAGTACGTACAACCTGGAAGGTATCCAGAGAGATCGATGAAGCACTTGCCACACAAAGATCAGAACCAAAATCCAGATGCTTAGCACCTGCATGAAAGCCAGCAGGCTTGGTGGCCAATCCGTACTCAGCACTCAGGAGGTGGATACAGAAGGTTCCCAGAACTAGCAGACTAGCTAGACTAGCTCTGTTCATCAACAGACTCTCTCAGTAAACAGAAAATACATGAGCAAAAAAGATGACCAATGTCAATCTCACACATGAGGTCATATATGCAACACACACACACTCACACACTCATTCTCTCTCTCTCTCTCTCTCTCTCTCTCTCTCTCACACACACACACACACACACACACACACTCACACTCATTCTCTCTCTCTCTCTCTCTCTCTCACACACACACACACACACACACTCACACTCATTCTCTCTCTCTCTCTCTCTCTCTCTCTCTCCCTCTCTCTCTCTCTCTCTCTCTCTCACACACACATTTTAAAAAGGGGTACTCTCTGTTGATTGTCCACAGGCACTCTGGACTCTGGGCTCTGGCATGTGAGCCCGAAAGCAAACTTGCTGCCATCTCTCTATTGAACATGGGTAAATCCTCAGGGCCAGCAGAAACCAGATCACTTTTACTTGCATCAGCAATGGAGGTGGAAAAAGTGGATGCTGTGGCAGCTGAAGTGCCATATGAGTCCTTTTCCCTGGTGGAAATAACCTGGGGGGTGGAGAGGGGTGAGGAGGGCCAGGGGAGAATCAGAACAACCATAGGAGATATCTCCAACAGGTAAGCTACTTGCTAGCTGTGCTAGACGTATGCTCTTAATTCTAAAATAACAACAACAAAACAAAAACAAAACAAAAAGGCTCTTCTGTAAATGTCTATGCATTTCCTTTGTCTACCCTAACTCTAATACTTCCCTCCACCCCATAATACCCAAAGCTGGAAATAGTAGACCAACAGACTCTGTCCCCCCAGACATGCCAATACTCCCGTGCTGGTATTGTGGCTTCTGTTCCGGAGCCATCGTGGCAAGAAGGGAACACCTACATCTGTTTCCCTAAGCAAAGGCGAGAGCTCCTTCTGTCATCTCAAGCGTTCCTTAACTCGTCTGTAAGTCATCCACCTAGGAGAAACACGTAGATCTCCCGATTTTCTATTCAATTATATTTTATTCCTCTTGGGAGAAAATGCAAAAAGCAAGCAATACAAACCGACAGATTTTGATCTGTAGAACAATTCACTGTGTTCATCTCAATAACAGACAGTAGAAAAATGTCTTATGCACATGTGATCAGTGACATGAACAGCCTGCCTAGTTTCTTATGAAAGTGGGATTTTAGTCTACTCTACCCACATAATAAAGGAGGAGCCTGAGTGTCAGGTTAATAGCCAGTCCAAAGAGAGAGCTGAACTTAAGCCTCTGACTCCAAAGACCACACAGCAGTCCACAGACAGATTTAGGAGCAAAGGTATTCGGCATGGCCTGCAATACATTTGACTTAAATCTGTTAATTGCCAATGCTATAACACTAGAACTCTTTCATCAACAGTCACAGATTTGTTACCCCAATCCATTTGAAAATAACTAAGACAGGCTGGTTAGCTGGGGCTCCCTCCTTCCCCACTCAGCCTCTCACTCCGCATGCCTGCCCCACCCCTCCCACAATGCACTTCTCATCATGCCTTCTTTCTTCACTCACCAGGCTTGCAGAGGAGTGGCTACTGCACATGGTCCTTTATAGAGGCATTTGTATTGTGCAGTAAAGGGGCCTGCATCCTCCCCTAGGATGCTCTTCAGTTTTTGGTGCCGTACCAAGCGGGCTTTCCACACAGACGCCCAGCATTTGCAAGAGTCTGTTTAGACCACAAGAGATATTGGGAGAAGTCCATTTGTTTCTCTGGCGTCTTTTCATCTTCGCTGCTGGGTGTGCCTGATGACAGCACTTTTGCAGTTCATTCACTCAACAGAAACAAGGCATTTTCTGATACCCTTGGGGGCTTGGGTCCTAGGGACAGGCACTGGCTTCTGCTGATCAAGCCAGATTGCTTTTCTACTTTGTTATTTGAGAGAGAGAGAGAGAGAGAGAGAGAGAGAGAGAGAGAGAGAATGTGAACTTACATGCAATTCCATACAGAGGCCTGAAGCGAGGCTCTGAGCCCCTGGGGATGAAATTTTAGGGGAATGAAGTGACTCAACATGAATGTGGCAACCTTGCCCTTCTGCAAAAGCTGTGTGTGTGAGTCGTCTCAAGCCATCTCCCAGCCCCTCAGACCGCTTTTCATCATTTGTCATTCACAACCCCTAGTCTTTACTCTGAAAATGAGCAATTTTCCTGATTAACTTTGAAAATTCTGTTTGTGAATTCCCTGTCCCCTGAGATCTGTCGTCATTCTGTTGACCTCAGAATCCCTGGTGACATCCACTATTTATGTGTCTTTACTGAGAGCCACAGCACTTAGAGAGCTAGTGATGTGGTTCCACACATCTCAACACCGTGGCAGACCACATACTGCCTTGTTTCATTCATTCATTTATGCAAAACATTTTCAAAGTTTAGAAATACATTCAGAAATGTATGTGGAAGTGCACTCGGGGGCTGGTATATTGTCAACTTAAATTGACAATATTATTAGGTTGACTAGTCCTTAGGGAATTTAAACACTTGTTAGATCTATTAAATTTTTTAATAAAAAAATCTAAAATCCTATCCAAGATTCCCTGAATCAGGGTCATTATGGCACCCAGTTGGAAATTGATTAACTGTTTCCTGGACTGATCCTTATAAGTATCAAATCCTGGAGGTCAGTGTGTGTGTGTGTGTGTGTGTGTGTGTGTGTGTGTGTGTGTGTGTGTGTGCATGAAGTGTATGAGTGTGTGAGTATGTATGTGTGTGTGAGTGTGTGCACGCGTGCATGAGAGAGAGAGAGAGAGAGAGAGAGAGAGAGAGAGAGAGAGAGAATGAGTGTGCGATGAAGTGAGTTATGGGGACTAGCTACACTAGCTCTGTTCATCAAGAGACTCTTTCTCAGTAAACAGAAAATATATGAGCGGCCGCTGCAGAGAGCCCGTGGGGAGCACCCCACGAGCGAACCTGAGCCTCGGGACCACAGGTAAGACCAAATTTTCTGCTGCAAGAAAGCTGCCTGGTGAGCTTGGGACACAGGAAAGCAGAATTTCTCTAGGACCGGGCACGTTCTGTGTTTACCGGAAGTCCCACACCCGCGGATCCCGGCCCGCAGCAGCTCTCTGCTCCCAGACCCTGTGAGAGAGAGACCCAACCGCCTGGTCAGGTGGGCACTCCTGAGGCTGCAGAGCAGAAGAGACCACCAACACTGCTCACCCCTGCCCACATCCCTGGCCCAAGAGGAAACTGTATAAGGCCTCTGGGCTCCCGTGGGGAAGGGCCCAGGAGCGGCAGGACCCCTGTGCCTGAGACACCGCCGGAACCTGAAAGAAACAGACCGGATAAACAGTTCTCTGCACCCAAATCCCGTGGGAGGGAGAGCTAAACCTTCAGAGAGGCAGACAAGCCTGGGAAACCAGAAGTGACTGCTCCCTGCACACACATCTCAGACACCAGAGGAAAAAGCCAAAGACCATCTGGAACCCTGGTGCACTGAAGTTCCCGGAAGGGGCGGCACAGGTCTTCCTGGTTGCTGCCGCTGCAGAGAGCCCTTGGGCAGCACCCCACGAGCGAACCTGAGCCTCGGGACCACAGATAAGACCATATTTTCTGCTGCAAGAAAGCTGCCTGGTGAACTCAAGACACAGGCCCACAGGAACAGCTGAAGACCTGTAGAGAGGAAAAACTACACGCCAGAAAGCAGAACACTCTGTCCCCATAACTGACTGAAAGAGAGGAAAACAGGTCTACAGCACTCCTGACACACAGGCTTATAGGACAGTCTAGCCACTGTCAGAAATAGCAGAACAAAGTAACACTAGAGATAATCTGATCGCGAGAGGCAAGCGCAGGAACCCAAGCAACAGAAACCAAGACTACATGCCATCATCGGAGCCCAATTCTCCCACCAAAACAAACATGGAATATCCAAACACACCAGAAAAGCAAGATCTAGTTACAAAATCATATTTGATCATGATGCTGGAGGACTTCAAGAAAGACATGAACACACTTAGGGAAGCACAGGAAAACATTAATAAACAAGTAAAAGCCTACAGAGAGGAATCGCAAAAATCCCTGAAAGAATTCCAGGAAAACACAATCAAACAGTTGAAGGAATTAAAAATGGAAATAGAAGCAATCAAGAAAGAACACATGGAAACAACCCTGGATATAGAAAACCAAAAGAAGAGACAAGGAGCTGTAGATACAAGCCTCACCAACAGAATTCAAGAGATGGAAGAGAGAATCTCAGGAGCAGAAGATTCCATAGAAATCATTGACTCAACTGTCAAAGATAATGTAAAGCAGAAAAAGCTACTGGTCCAAAACATACAGGAAATCCAGGACTCAATGAGAAGATCAAACCTAAGGATAATAGGTATAGAAGAGAGTGAAGACTCCCAGCTCAAAGGACCAGTAAATATCTTCAACAAAATCATAGAAGAAAACTTCCCTAACCTAAAAAAAGAGATACCCATAGACATACAAGAAGCCTACAGAACTCCAAATAGATTGGACCAGAAAAGAAACACCTCCCGTCACATAATTGTCAAAACACCAAACGCACAAAATAAAGAAAGAATATTAAAAGCAGTAAGGGAAAAAGGTCAAGTAACATATAAAGGGAGACCTATCAGAATCACACCAGACTTCTCGCCAGAAACTATGAAGGCCAGAAGATCCTGGACTGATGTCATACAGACCCTAAGAGAACACAAATGCCAGCCCAGGTTACTGTATCCAGCAAAACTCTCAATTAACATTGATGGAGAAACCAAGATATTCCATGACAAAACCAAATTTACACAATATCTTTCTACAAATCCAGCACTACAAAGGATAATAAATGGTAAAGCCCAACATAAGGAGGCAAGCTATACCCTAGAAGAAGCAAGAAACTAATCGTCTTGGCAACAAAACAAAGAAAATGAAAGCACACAAACATAACCTCACATCCAAATATGAATATAAAGGGAAGCAATAATCACTATTCCTTAATATCTCTCAATATCAATGGCCTCAACTCCCCAATAAAAAGATATAGATTAACAAACTGGATACGCAACGAGGACCCTGCATTCTGCTGCCTACAGGAAACACACCTCAGAGACAAAGACAGACACTACCTCAGAGTGAAAGGCTGGAAAACAATTTTCCAAGCAAATGGTCAGAAGAAGCAAGCTGGAGTAGCCATTCTAATATCAAATAAAATCAATTTCCAACTAAAAGTCATCAAAAAAGATAAGGAAGGACACTTCATATTCATCAAAGGAAAAATCCACCAAGATGAACTCTCAATCCTAAATATCTATGCCCCAAATACAAGGGCACCTACATACGTAAAAGAAACCTTACTAAAGCTCAAAACACACATTGCACCTCACACAATAATAGTGGGAGACTTCAACACCCCACTCTCATCAATGGACAGATCATGGAAACAGAAATTAAACAGTGATGTCGACAGACTAAGAGAAGTCATGAGCCAAATGGACTTAACGGATATTTATAGAACATTCTATCCTAAAGCAAAAGGATATACCTTCTTCTCAGCTCCTCATGGTACTTTCTCCAAAATTGACCATATAATTGGTCAAAAAACGGGCCTCAACAGGTACAGAAAGATAGAGATAATCCCATGCATGCTATCGGACCACCACGGCCTAAAACTGGTCTTCAATAACAATAAGGGAAGAATGCCCACATATACGTGGAAATTGAACAATGCTCTACTCAATGATAACCTGGTCAAGGAAGAAATAAAGAAAGAAATTAAAAACTTTTTAGAATTTAATGAAAATGAAGATACAACATACTCAAACTTATGGGACACAATGAAAGCTGTGCTAAGAGGAAAACTCATAGCGCTGAGTGCCTGCAGAAAGAAACAGGAAAGAGCATATGTCAGCAGCTTGACAGCACACCTAAAAGCTCTAGAACAAAAAGAAGCAAATACACCCAGGAGGAGTAGAAGGCAGGAAATAATCAAACTCAGAGCTGAAATCAACCAAGTAGAAACAAAAAGGACCATAGAAAGAATCAACAGAACCAAAAGTTGGTTCTTTGAGAAAATCAACAAGATAGATAAACCCTTAGCCAGACTAACGAGAGGACACAGAGAGTGCGTCCAAATTAACAAAATTAGAAATGAAAAGGGAGACATAACTACAGATTCAGAGGAAATTCAAAAAATCATCAGATCTTACTATAAAAACCTATATTCAACAAAATTTGAAAATCTTCAGGAAATGGACAATTTCCTAGACAGATACCAGGTATCGAAGTTAAATCAGGAACAGATAAACCAGTTAAACAACCCCATAACTCCTAAGGAAATAGAAGCAGTCATTAAAGGTCTTCCAACCAAAAAGAGCCCAGGTCCAGACGGGTTTAGTGCAGAATTCTACCAAACCTTCATAGAAGACCTCATACCAATATTATCCAAACTATTCCACAAAATTGAAACAGATGGAGCACTACCGAATTCCTTCTACGAAGCCACAATTACTCTTATACCTAAACTACACAAAGACACAACAAAGAAAGAGAACTTCAGACCAATTTCCCTTATGAATATCGATGCAAAAATACTCAATAAAATTCTGGCAAACCGAATTCAAGAGCACATCAAAACAATCATCCACCATGATCAAGTAGGCTTCATCCCAGGCATGCAGGGATGGTTTAATATACGGAAAACCATCAACGTGATCCATCATATAAACAAACTGAAAGAACAAAACCACATGATCATTTCATTAGATGCTGAGAAAGCATTTGACAAAATTCAACACCCCTTCATGATAAAAGTCCTGGAAAGAATAGGAATTCAAGGCCCATACCTAAACATAGTAAAAGCCATATACAGCAAACCAGTTGCTAACATTAAACTAAATGGAGAGAAACTCGAAGCAATCCCACTAAAATCAGGGACTAGACAAGGCTGCCCACTCTCTCCCTACTTATTCAATATAGTTCTTGAAGTTCTAGCCAGAGCAATCAGACAACAAAAGGAGATCAAGGGGATACAGATCAGAAAAGAAGAAGTCAAAATATCACTATTTGCAGATGACATGATAGTATATTTAAGTGATCCCAAAAGTTCCACCAGAGAACTACTAAAGCTGATAAACAACTTCAGCAAAGTGGCTGGGTATAAAATTAACTCAAATAAATCAGTTGCCTTCCTCTATACAAAAGAGAAACAAGCCGAGAAAGAAATTAGGGAAACGACACCCTTCATAATAGACCCAAATAATATAAAGTACCTCGGTGTGACTTTAACCAAGCAAGTAAAAGATCTGTACAATAAGAACTTCAAGACACTGAGGAAAGAAATTGAAGAAGACCTCAGAAGATGGAAAGATCTCCCATGCTCATGGATTGGCAGGATTAATATAGTAAAAATGGCCATTTTACCAAAAGCAATCTACAGATTCAATGCAATCCCCATCAAAATTCCAATCCAATTCTTCAAAGAGTTAGACAGAACAATTTGCAAATTCATCTGGAATAACAAAAAACCCAGGATAGCTAAAGCTATCCTCAACAATAAAAGGACTTCAGGGGGAATCACTATCCCTGAACTCAAGCAGTATTACAGAGCAATAGTGATAAAAACTGCATGGTATTGGTACAGAGACAGACAGATAGACCAATGGAATAGAATTGAAGACCCAGAAATGAACCCACACACCTATGGTCACTTGATTTTTGACAAAGGAGCCAAAACCATCCAATGGAAAAAAGATAGCATTTTCAGCAAATGGTGCTGGTTCAACTGGAGGGCAACATGTAGAAGAATGCAGATCGATCCATGCTTATCACCCTGTACAAAGCTTAAGTCCAAGTGGATCAAGGACCTCCACATCAAACCAGACACACTCAAACTAATAGAAGAAAAACTAGGGAAGCATCTGGAACACATGGGCACTGGAAAAAATTTCCTGAACAAAACACCAATGGCTTATGCTCTAAGATCAAGAATCGACAAATGGGATCTCATAAAACTGCAAAGCTTCTGTAAGGCAAAGGACACGGTGGTTAGGACAAAACGGCAACCAACAGATTGGGAAAAGATCTTTACCAATCCTACAACAGATAGAGGCCTTATATCCAAAATATACAAAGAACTCAAGAAGTTAGACCGCAGGGAAACAAATAACCCTATTAAAAAATGGGGTTCAGAGCTAAACAAAGAATTCACAGCTGAGGAATGCCGAATGGCTGAGAAACACCTAAAGAAATGTTCAACATCTTTAGTCATAAGGGAAATGCAAATCAAAACAACCCTGAGATTTCACCTCACACCAGTGAGAATGGCTAAGATCAAAAACTCAGGTGACAGCAGATGCTGGCGAGGATGTGGAGAAAGAGGAACACTCCTCCATTGTTGGTGGGATTGCAGACTGGTAAAACCATTCTGGAAATCAGTCTGGAGGTTCCTCAGAAAATTGGACATTGAACTGCCTGAGGATCCAGCTATACCTCTCTTGGGCATATACCCAAAAGATGCCTCAACATATAAAAGAGACACGTGCTCCACTATGTTCATCGCAGCCTTATTTATAATAGCCAGAAAATGGAAAGAACCGAGATGCCCTTCAACAGAGGAATGGATACAGAAAATGTGGTACATCTACACAATGGAATATTACTCAGCTATCAAAAACAACGAGTCTATGAAATTCGTAGGCAAATGGTTGGAACTGGAAAATATCATCCTGAGTGAGCTAACCCAATCACAGAAAGACATACATGGTATGCACTCATTGATAAGTGGCTATTAGCCCAAATGCTTGAATTACCCTAGATCCCTAGAGCAAACAAAACTCAAGACGGATGATCAAAATGTGAATGCTTCACTCCTTCTTTAAATGAGGAAAAAGAATACCCTTGGCTGGGAAGGGAGAGGCAAAGATTAAAACAGAGACTGAAGGAACACCCATTCAGAGCCTGCCCCACAGGTGGCCCATACATATACAGCCACCCAATTGGACAAGATGGATGAAGCAAAGAAGTGCAGACCGACAGGAGCCAGATGTAGATCGCTCCTGAGAGACACAGCCAGAATACAGCAAATACAGAGGCGAATGCCAGCAGCAAAACCACTGAGCTGAGAATAGGTCCCCCGTTGAAGGAATCAGAGAAAGAACTGGAAGAGCTTGAAGGGGCTCGAGACCCCAAAAGTACAACAATGTCAAGCAACCAGAGCTTCCAGGGACTAAGCCACTACCTAAAGACTATATATGGACTGACCCTGGACTCTGACCCCATAGGTAGCAATGAATATCCTAGTAAGAGCACCAGTGGAAGGGGAAGCCCTGGGTCATGCTAAGACTGAACCCCCAGTGAACTAGACTATGGGGGGAGGGCGGCAATGGGGGGAGGGTTGGGAGGGGAACACCCATAAGGAAGGGGAGGGGGGAGGGGGATTTGCCCGGAAACCGGGAAAGGGAATAACACTTGAAATGTATATAAGAAATACTCAAGTTAATAAAAAAAAAAAAAAAGAAAAGAAAATATATGAGCAAAAAAAGACGACCAATGTCAATCTCACACATGAGGTCATATATGCAACACACACACTCACACACTCATTCCCCAAGGCTCGCTGGTCCTGGTCAAATATGAATGATACTAAAGCCCAGTCTTCCCACTTTGTCATTTGGTTAACAAGTTAAAAGTCCCCTGGCTCAGAGGCCGGTCAGCGAGCCTTGGGACCAAAGTCCTCCGGGATACTGAGCTCTCAGAAGCAGAATGCTGGCGCCTGGAGTCTGCCAAGTACAGGAACTGGAGCTGAAATGATGAAGTGAGTTATGGGGACAGCGAGGGGCACTGCCCCAACTTTGTGAAAGCCTTCAGAATGAAATGGGGAAATGGAAAGTTTCCCCTGTTTGAAACACAAAAGACAAATGGGCCTTTAAGGGGTGTTGGCAACTCAACTGCACACTGAGCACAGTGAAGACGCTGAGTTTCTCCAATAAAAAACAGAAAGCTCTTTTCAAATTGACCTAAGATGATGGAAAATGGAAAATATTTGCTATTTGGGTTATTAGTTTGAGAGTGAGCGCCCCAGGAAATATTTTGCAATTTAACTTAAATGACAAAAAAAAACATACTTTTTCTTGGGCTTCATTAAAGGTTTGTCTCCCCTCACCTTTTGATTGAACTATACAACCTAAGCCACACTGGACCAGTTCTGACTGACACACATAGACAGCCTTTTCATCTGCTTCCAATTACGGTTCCATAGCATGAACTCTCACCTGAACCGTGAGGCGGGGAAGCCTCAGAAAAGAAAGCTGATTTTCTTTTCTCTTCTTCCTTGAGTGTGTGTGTGTGTGTGTGTGTGTGTGTGTGTGTGTGTGTGTGTGTGTACATATGTGTGCGTATACATGTATATGTGTGCATGTGGAAGCCAGAGCTCAACCTCGGTTGTTATGTCTCAGAACACTACCCACGTTATAGTGCTATGAATTTTTTATTGTTTGTTAAGACTGGGTCTGCCATTGGCTGGAGCTCACCCGTTAGCCTAGGCTACATGTGAACCTGTCATTTGCCTGAATCCCCCAGTCTGGGATTACAAGTGTGCACCATCACGATAGGCTCTCCGGCAATCCCTAATGTGGATTCAGAGAATCAAATTCAGGTCTTCCTTCTTGCATGACAAGTTCTTCACCTATTTAGTTACTTCTCTAAACCCAAGCTTAAACTTTTTGTTTTTAATTTATTTTATTTTTTTAATTGTGTGTGTGTGTGTGTGTGTGTGTGTGTGTTTGTCTCTGCCTGCAGGTATGTGAACATGGATGCAGAGGCCCAAGGAAGCCAGAAAGAGTCATCAGACCCCCTAGACCTGGAGTTACAATCGTTGTGAACTGCCCAAAGTAGATGTTGTTTGTGAGCAGCATGTACTCTTATAGTAAAATATATTTTTAAAAAAATCCCATGTGGGGTTCCTTCCCACCTCAATATTTTCTTGCTCCCAGATGAAAGACACATGCCGTCTTATATTGTAATATCCCTCCAGCAGCACAATAGCTAGACAATGGCCAACCCCCCGCATGCTGTTATAATCTGCCTGTTATCCATACACCAAGTTATTACTTAACTGTGTTTCATCTGGGCTGCTCTTAGCTCCAATTAGGCAACCTTCTGGGCTATGTTTTCTTGGCCCCTAGGCCATGGCGGCTCTCTTCTCTCCTGTACCTCTTCTCTATGCCATGGTGGCTTCTTTTTCCCTCCCTTCTCTTCATGGTCTCAAGTCCAGGAAACCGAAACCTGGCCTATGCCTCTTCTTCCCAACTATTAGCTGCTGGCATCTTTATTTACCAATCAGAATTAAGTAGGGGCAGGGACTCTCGGTGTCTTATGCGGAGACTTTCTCGCCTTTGGGGTTTAGCATCAGAGTGCAAGCAGCATTAGGCCAACCCTCTACACCACTGAGCATCTCCATCCCCTACCACATCAACTCTGAGCACACAGTTCATTAAATACAGGCCAGTTGTCCAACCACCCCCCACCCTCCATCTATGTGTCTCAACCTCACGGTACTGTACCCAACAGCTGGGTTAGTCAACACACACAAAGAAGATTATTTTGGCACTGAGGTTTGGAAGTGTGACTGGTTACTCGTGTTGTTTGAGGGCCTATGACCAGGCAGCCCACCAGGATGGAGGTTCACATATAGCTGAGATACAAAAGAAAGATGAGTAGGACAGCCCAGGCCTCTGTATCCTCTCTAATATCAAGGATTTCCTATCAAGTCCCAACCTCTTCAGTTTCTATTCCATTGTGGTGTCTCTGCGAAGGCTACTTAACCTTTAGGAAGGCTCCACTCCCTCCCTGCCTTTTCCTCATATAGACACATGGTTAGCAGCCTCATGCTCCTGCCTCCATGCCTTCCCCACCATAACGGACTAAATCGTTCTATTCCTAAACTGTCAGCCAAAATAAAGTCCTGCTCCTTAAGTCATCTCTTCTGGAGATTTGGTCAAAGCGATGAGAAAAGTAAATACTGCAAAAGCCATTGACAGAAAGCATTCATCTTCAAAAATGGACACTCTGCCCTCTGAACAACTCTACTTCCCCCCACCCCATAACCCTGGCAGCCATCATTCTTCTCTCTATGTCTAGGAATTTGTCTACCTTAAGAAGATTCTCAGGGTTGGGGATTTAGCTCAGTGGTAGAGCACTTGCCTAGCAAGCACAAGGCCCTGGGTTCGGCGGTCCCCAGCTCCGAAAAAAAAAAAGAAAAGAAAAGAAAAGAGAAGAAGAAAAAGAGAGAAAAAAAGAAGATTCTCATGAAAGGGGAGTCACATAGCATTTATTCTCCTCTCTAGCCTATTGCGCTTAGTTTAATGTCCACAAGGTTCGTCTACGTGCCATGAGTCAGAACGCCTTCTTCTCTAAGGCTGAGTAGTATTCCATTACATGCATAATTCTCTTCTCTAATCTACTCTACACATGCTGAAAAGACAGTGTACAGCACCAATAAACTCCTACCACAAGCATTTCACTAAGCTCCTTATTGCCTGGCCTCGGGGTTCACAAAACTGTAATCTCTTTCCAACTCAGTCAACTGTGTCACCTCCACCACTGGCCATCCAAGTCGAACCGGAACATTTCCTGAACACGTCACTCACTGGTTCCCCTAGTTTCTTACACTATTTTCACAGCACCGTTTTCTCTTCCTTCTCTGAGGACTTTTTCCTGACTCCTGAAATAGGATACTAGCCAGTGACTTCTGTCAGTTCTTTTCTCCCACTCTGCCTAGGAATCTGCCATTCTCCTGGCTTCAACGCCATCCTTAGGCTGATAATTCCAAATCAGTTTTTGCAGCTCGAGTGTAAGTGGACCATGTTTGCATGTATGTACATGTGTGGCAGAGGTCCAAAGATGGCATTGAGTCCCCTGGCCCATCGTTTATTTTCACCTTATCTGCTTAAGAGAGGGCCTGTCAGCGAACCTAGAGTTAGGCAAGAAGACCACAGCAATCATCCTATCTCTGCCCCTCCCCCACCCCAATGTGCTGGGCTTATAGGAACTGCAAGGTTAGGATTTTTATGTGGGTGATGAAAAATTGAGCTGAGGTAATCATGTTTGTGCAGCAAGCACTCATACTCGCTGAGCCGTCTCATCAGACTCATCTGTCGAGGATTCTGACTGTGCTTTCCAACTTCAGTGAGGAGCCCATTGGCTGTTTGTATGGTTCCAGTGTGGAATGGACTCTGCCAGTTCAGATGCTTGAGCGGTCAGTGGTGTTTGGGAAATTCTGGAACTCTGGGGAGATGGGACCTTGCTGGAGAATGTAATGTCTTCTATGAGCCTATGAATGTCTTCTCTGGATACAGCCAGTCTCTCCTGTTTCTCAGCTTACTTTCAGCAACCCAGACAGGTCATAATAACCCAATCTTGTCTGGGCGCCTTGTCTCCCAGGCTTACTCATGCTATTTCTCTATAAAAGCACCAAAACACCCCCTGCATTTGTCTTCTCAGGTACCCCCTCCCCATGCACAGCTGAGGAATTCACTGCCATGCTCTGGGCATCCCTGTGATATGTGGAAGCAATATACTATATTATGGTGGTTCAGAACCTGACACTTGACATCAGTAAGAACTGGATTACACCTTCAACTTTCAAATCCTGTAACTGATCTCTCTTCTCTGAGTGCTAGTTTTTTCCTATCTAAGAAATCAAGGTAGCAATGCTAATTGCATAGAGTAGGTATAGGGAAATGCAAGTGAGTGTTCCGTAGGTATTCTATAAATCACTACTGTTCCTGACATCTTATTACCACCTCTGCGTGCTCCTATCTCTGACATTCTATCACTGTAATTGTTCCAATGTCACCTGCCCCCTCAGTAGATTCATTCCTTCAAGCCAAAGCATGGGAGTTGTTCCTCTTCGTAACCCCCAAACAGACCTTGCTAATATTTTTGGAAGAAATGATGCAAGGACAAATATATGTGATTTGTGGCACAAAGATTTAGGATCTTTCCTAAGGCTATATTATCACAATAGGAAGTGTCATATATTTTGAGTAGATTCCAAGTTACTTCTTGTTGACCAGCAAACCTTAATGAACATATCTAGCTAAATATAATGCTTTCGGGTGTTGACTCTCTTTGTGAGATAATATTTAAAATAGAATAATCACACACAGAATTAAGCTATTAAGGCAAAGCCCCATTACCACATTTACTATAGTCCCTTTCTCTCCATTATTTCTATGTCTAGACTCAACTGAATTTATATCCCCTCAATAAGCCATGCTCTTCCCTGCCCTGAAGCTTTTTGATGTGCCTGGGACACTGTTTGTCAATCTTAATGTTCCATTGTTGTTTGGAAGAACCCTGCAGAAACCCAAAATTGGGCAGAGTCATTCAGAATTACTTTTCTAAATCTACACCATGTTCCCACTTGAGAATGAAGGGGTTCCTAGTGTTAGAGGAAGTCACACCTTCATTCAGCACTGAGCATGTAGCCCACACGTAGTAGGTTATGTCCACTGATAAATGGACTGAGCTCTAGATATCTTTTGCTTTTTGAAGATACTGGCACACTGATGAGAGATTACAAGGAGTTATCTAGTCAAAGCATAAGGCTAAGTCCAACTACTTTATGGACAGTAGCTATAGATTCATTATATAACAGAAAAGACTGTTAAGAATTAAAAAAGTCTTCTATGTTAACCAAAACAATAGCAGGCATCATTTAACTTGGGACGTGAGTGAAAGGGGCTCAAGAGTGACGTTCTCAGCCCACACTGCTAGTCAGTGTCTCCTCTAGTCCAACAGCCCCATCTACTGAACTCCTGATAAGCAATATTCATTTCTAGAAATATTCTAGAATATTTCTGGAACAGGTATCAGTCATGTTTTCTGTAGTAATCTAAATATGTACTCCTAGTGACCTTGACATGTTTCTTTGCTGATATGACCTGCCAAACTTCACTGCCCATCCCCCAAAAACTTTAATGACTAGTAATCTGTAATTGCAACGGTAAACATTTTATTGACCCTCTACTAATGAAAGTGTTTTGATAAAACTTACAAAATATTCTCCAGTTTCTACTTTCCACCCACCTAATATAGGTATGTGTTGTATGAACTCTGGGTACTGATGTATGGTGCCTTCCCCTTCCATTTAGTTTCATTAATAGGTCTTCCCTGAATACTCCCCACACAGCAGCTTTGGCAGAAGAGGTGGGATGCTGGGCTAAATTTCCCCTTAGTCATCAAAAACTGTCCACCATTCTGTGCAGTGAACCCCGCTGGCAGAGCCAGCACCAGGAGGCTGACCTGGCAACAGCTGGGCCACATTCCCAGAAGTCACTCCTGTACCCTTTGCCAGTCTCACCAGGCCTGCTGTATCTGGCTGGCTGGCTGGCTGCCCCTCACATTCATTTCTCACCCTCCACTGCGCTCCTTCAAAGGACACTTGTAGTCTGCATTTCCTAGGTCAGCTCAGTCTACTCCAATGCATGGCGTACTATGAAAGCCAGAGCGCTTTTGACAGCTTTCATGTAACTCCTAACTCCTGAAGTGACAGAAAAGATTGTGCTGGAAAATCAGGGTCATAGTCAAGCTAATCATGACAGAGCCGAAAGCACAGCATTGATAGCTCCTTAACACCAAGGTCGAAGCCAAGGTCAAAAACACTGAAACCTAGAATGTGGACCCCTTAACTCAAAGAATCTGAGAATCTTAAATATCAACCCTAGTGAAAGAAGCTATTTCAAAAAAAAAAAAAACAGTTTTACTATCCACAGAGACCACCCCAAAGATAGAAGGCAGAGATCATAACATGCTTGTTTTACTTGAAAATCTCTAGTTTGGGCTGGAAATGTGGCTCATTAGATAAAAGTACTTGTCATGCAAGTATAAGGACCTGAGTTCAAATCCTGAGAGCCCATATAAAGATCAGATGCATAGCATCTGTAATGTGGCACTCCTAAAGCACAGGGACAATATGATCTTTGGAAGCTTGTGAGCCAGCTACCCTGGCATACACAGTGGGAAAACAACTAAACATTATCTCAAACAAGCCGAAGACAAAGAGTAATAGTCAAGGTTGTCCTCTGAGGTATAGACACATGCTATGACACATGTGCATCCCCAGTGACATACACAAATACACACACACACACACACATGGGTACACATACACACACACACACACACACACACACACACCACATCGTACCATGTCACATCACATGGTAAAAAGATCCTTCAGTTAGAATACAAGTATCAGCATAGGCCAAGGAAAGACACTCTGTGATGAGATGGCCTGCCCACCTCAAGAACTATAGGCTTTGCTAGTATGTATTAGCAAGAATCAAATGAGCATATATGAAAGGAAACTTGAAAGGAGTTAGACGAAATGAAAAACCTGTAAAGTACAGAATACTATAACACACAATTCATTGCCATGATGAGACCCACACATGCTCAAGAATTAAGTTCCAGCAAGGGTCACTGAAGCTAGTCCTCATGACTGATATTTTCTCTTAAAACTTGCATATGATGGTGGCCTTCAGAAGGCCTCAAAAATATAAAGATGTTGGAATGGACTTAGAATGCAAAATCCAAGAACCTGCCCTGTGCTATGGTTCCCAGGATGAACTAATAGCACTGCTTTCTCAGAGCCTTTGGGTTCGTAATTACTGGATTCCAGAATAGCAGAAACCAGGTGTGCACTTGGCTTTCTGTAACTGAAGGAACATGATTACCATAATGGGCCAGAAGGCAGGAGTGGACTTTGGGGGATATATAACAACAGCTAAGAAATCATTTGTACCTAGGAGTGAGGTTACTGACAGCTAACCACAGGATTTTTCAATTGTGTGCTTCAAAACCAAGAGAGTGAGAGAGTGGATGGTGAACTCACCTGCCTACGTAGAAGAGTAATAGTTGTTCATGCAACAATGTCCCTGACTGATGTCGGTTTACATACAAAGCCCCTTCCCTGAAGAGAAGGTCATATCTCCTTGAGCAAGACCTTGCCTACCAATACTTAGTACCACATATTCCATCCAATCTCTCAAAAAGAGGTTTGCCACCATAGTTAATGAGGCCACACAGTGTGAAGATACACAGATTTTTCTGTAAGGTAGAAGATGTGAACTGGCGTTAACATATCCAATGTGCCATCGGGATCCTACTAGTGATATTTAGATATATTAGTGGAGGCTCATGTGATAGTGAAATCCCATGCCTATATCTGTTTCCCAATAAACTCAAAGAGTTCATAGACCCTCTCTTATCTCCTCTATATTTGAGTTTATAACTAAGATAAATAGACCTAGAAAAGGCCAAGGCTTCTTATTGGTCTTGTTAGATGTGTTATCAGGGCCATTATGATACTAAAGCACATATGGAATGCCTTAAAACTGATTCTAATCTTATCTTAGATGCTAAGTCAGAAACAATGCATGTGTAGAAAGTTTAGGTTCCTCCTCAAAGGCCTCATTTGATCCCAGGGTTATGTTCCCCATTGTACCTTAGTTAATGGTTGCCGTGATGTGACAGATCATACCTGTTCAGACAAGGTGACCTTGCACAACAATTCCATGCAACCTGTAACATCTGGCTTATAGGATTTCTGATCCAATAGGAAAGATCATATCCAAATCACTTTCACGCAGAGGATAGAATATTCACTCTTTTGCTCCTGTACAGTGTAAACTCTGTTGCCGTCATTGTAGTCTGGTCCATTAGGGACCTTGATTTGCTTGACATTAAGAAGGTCATCACATTGACTGACTATATTGATAACAATGGGTTAATTTGCCTTGTGTGACAGGAAATGCCAAGTTCTCCACATATGTGGGGAAGATAATGAGAGATAAATGATATGGACACTTGGTAGTTGCCTCATCAGGGAAGGTTTTTGGATACACACATAACCTAGGAGGTCGAAAGCATTCTCTCTTAGTAAACGATAAGAGCTTCTTGTGCCTTTTATCTCTGCCAAACAAGAAAACAGTGCAAATCTTGGGGAGCCTTTCTAAATTTTGTAGGGAACAAATATGGTTTAATTCATATTAGCTCCCAAGGCTCTTTGTCGAGCCCAAGCTACCAAGTAAGCATGGATTTCGTATATCAGTCAGCTTTCTATCACACCATGACGGTCCCTAAAATAATCAACTTGACAGAAGGAATGGGTTGTTTGACTCATGGTTTTGAGTGATGCCACCTGTGATCTGTTGATTCCCTTTGCATCTGTGCCAAAGCAGTAAGAAATGAAGACACATAGCAGAATGAACGTCCCTCCTCATGGCTGCTGGGAGACAAAGGAGTGGGGGGCTATAAGATCACAGTATCTCCTCTATCATTATAATTTATACTTACAATGAGCTAACTTCTTCACACTAACTCCACCTCTTAATAGATTTCACCATCTGCTGGTGACACGTTTTGTCTGGTGACAAATCCTGGAAAATACTGGCTACCCAGACACTCGAGTTGTGTGATGGTCTGTATGTCTGTCCTGGGATTTCTGGAAAGTCCCCGTAAGAGAACTGAAGTATATACCTCTCAAATTTGAAAATAGAGGCTTGCCTTCAGTGGTACAGGACCACTCTTGATTTAAAAAATAAACAAATAAGCATAGTTTTTAGTATCTGCAATGGCTACTATTGATTGTTAAATAATCACCTAGGAAACAACCCTCTGTTTGTGAATCTCTGTGACAGTTTTGAGACTGGATCAAATTTGTAAGGCCGTCCCCAATGTGAGTGGCTCCATTCCCTGAGCTGGGGTCCTGAACTAAATTAAAAGGAGAAAACAAGCTGAGCACAAGCAGCCATTCCAGTCTTCTTTCTGCCTTCAAATGCAATGTGGTCAACTGCTTCTCACCCCCTTCAGCCATGACTCCCCTACTGTGGTGAACTATACCCTCGAAGCATGAGCCAAAATAAACACTCCTATCTTCAAGTTGCTTTTATTAGGTAGTGTCAGAACAAAGAGAAAAGTAATAAATATAATAGCTTTCAAATGCACCCAATCATAGGGTATTAAGTGCCTCTGTCGTCAGAGCAGTACCACACAATAAGGTGCACATGCAAAATAAGAACATTATAGTTATAATCAGATCTAGATATCCCAAGGATTTTATATCACATAAATAGGTGACTGATAAGTGACCCGTATTCCCATGTCACCTGCCTCTATTGCATGAATGCCTCACCATCAACTTGAACATCTGGTTTCAAGGGTGTTTCCCTGTGAACAATCAAGGAAGTAGAAAATTACCTAGACTTAGTTCACAGTTAAGTTAATGTAATGTGTGGGCTGTAGACAAGCATACACCCATAGCCTTACAGGAACAATTCTAAAGGAAAACAGCATAAGAACTTTATAGCAACACAAAAAAAGGCAAGACATATATCCTACCATCTACTGCATAGAGGGAAAGAGGGTCTAGGAGGTGCATAAGTGAAGGTTCCAGATAACAACCAATGGTTTTGGTCTTTCTTTTAAAAAGGGCACTTAATACTGAGCATGGGCAATGAACACAAAGAAAGCATGTGGGGAAGGTATATGAATTGAAATTATGGCAATGAGCTCACACTGTACATCTCTTTATGTCTTAAGAGCATCTACTCCTTAAGACTCCCAACAACCACATGGGCAGAGTAGCCTCTCAGCTATACCTCCTCAACGCTGTGGCAATGAACCTACTAAATTAGTAGGGGTGGAACTGGTTACATTTCTCTTACCAGAACAGATTGTCTTGAGTATACAAGAGTGCCCTAAAGGTCTGTTTCCCCAGGATAGCACTAAAAGGATAGGGAAGAGGGGCTGGTGGAAGGCTCTTGGATTATTGAAAGTTTACTTGTCTGGGTGACCGTGGGACCCCAGCTTCTCAGTCATCCTTGTTTTCTCAGCTTATGAAGTTATCAGTTATGCCACACACACCAAAAACCCAAATAAATGGCACTTTTTGATGTTAGACTGGACCCTCCAAGACCATGACCAACATGAATTTTTGTTCTTAATGAGTTCATTGCTATGGGTATTTTGTTGTGGTGAAAGAACTCTGACAGATCTCACAGATCTAGCTATGTCTATTACTGAATACCCTGCTTGCTTGCAACAAGGTCCAGATATCAATTTAATATCAGTTGATTACACTTGACCTCAACCTAGAAGGATCATCACTTGGCCCTATTAGAAATTTGTATCTACTTCACATCAAGTTTCCCTTTACCCAATCTTCTTTCCCAATGTCCTTTCACATAAGAAACTTGATTTGCCAACGTGCCTCACATCCAATATTGCCTTGACCAAAGAACTAGTTGTATGGTGAAAATCCAGAATATATGTAGAACCATGGGATCCAAAAATCACTGAAGGGACAAGGCATTGCTTGACTTAAAAGCAGATGACAAAGAATATAAGAGTATTGTGAAGACTCTGGTACTACCCTAGGCCCAGTCATGGGTTGGAGCATCGTCCTTCAAGATGAAGTAACACACTGAACGGCAGTGTTATGTCCGCAATACCTGCAAGACAAGGCTTCAGGTAGAAGGGTGCCTTCCTCTTCCCATTACTTACAATGTGTAAGTAACAAAGTATTTACTCTGCCTGGTGACTTGGTCTTTATTGGGTTGGAGTTCATGGTTTCTCCAGGAAAAAATGTTGACCTAGGAGACACTAAAAAGCCTCAGTAAGTCCCTGTATGCTTTGAACATAAACCAGTGAGAGGACTTTTAAGGAATTTGATTTTACACAATTGAGTGGGTCTTTTGAGAAGATTTTGAACAACTGTGGTCAGATGTCTGGTGCTAGATGAGCTGGAAAGGAAAACTACACACAGATGGCCAAGAATAAGAATAGATCATAATCTGGTAAGGTGAACGATGACCCCAGGAGAGAACAAGACCTGTGTTGTTCTCTAGCCACCTTTAGCCTCCAAATTCTGTGATGTAGATTTGTGAAAGGCAGAGACCGGAGACCACAGAAAGCGAGGGAACACATCTATCTGAAAGACGGCTGGTCTAGCTGTTCTCTTGGTGGATTCTTAAACACAATGGCTAAAGTGACAGACATGGGGGTTACACAGGAATTATGCATGGTAGTTATACATAGGGGTTATACACAGGGGCTGCACAGAGGGTTATATGTGGGGGTTATATGTGGTGGTTATACCTGGGGTTATGCTTGAGGACTATACACTGGGGTTTTACATAGATTCATATTATGCATGGGATAATACATAGGGGTTATCTGGAACTTGAACTGCTCACCAGGGAAGATCTAGTTCAACGTCTGCTGCATGAAAATGTGTCAGGAGGAGAAAGCCCAGTCTATCCCACGCCTACGCTGACCTTTGCTGCAACACACACTATTCTCTTTACCCCGGCACCATGGGGATGGCCACCTGATGGCACACTGTCGAGTGTGTATTTGCATGCTATATGGGTGTGTTCCCCTCATTCACATGCAGAAGTCAGAGGACAGCTGTGTGCAGCTGTTCCATTCTCCCCACCTTCATGTGGGTTTCTGGGGTTGGACTGAGCCTGTCAGGAACCATCTCAGCAGCACTGATCTCGCAGTCTTGGATCCATTCTCAGTAGCATTCCTTACATATCTAGAGATAAATGCAAAACAAACTGCTCACATGGGGTGGAAAGGGCTGCATTTACTCACAGGGTCTCAGCACAATGCCGGGTAACATAGATAAGATCCTCAGATTCATGCTAATATGCCTGTATTTCTCTACCACAACTTTTGTATGCCTCTAGTTCTCAACTAAAGTCCCCATGGAACGGGAGTTATTCGTTATGTAACTCATTTATGGAATTAGGCTTTGGGTATAGTTTCCTGAAATCTTAGCCTTATGACTAAACTCTGTAAAGAACTTGTCACCTGCGTTGCTTGTTTTGGTTTGGTCTGGTCTGGTCTGGTCTGATCTTGTCTAGTTTGGTTTGTAATGGAGAACTAGCACTCTTGGTAGTGGAGACTCCTAGTTCCCTTTGGGTCTTAAGCTGGGAATCCAAAGCTTTGAATCCATCACTCGTACCAGGTTTTCCTGCATACTCTACCATAAGCTGTGTTTCTTACAGCCACACAAAACCGTGTTCTCTAAGCACTTGATTATAGAGGAAAATAAACGTTTGCCATGGATTGTGATGAGTGGATTCCTTGTCATGGTAATAGTTACTAATGATTTAAAGTTTAATCAGGTAAGAAGACAGGCTCAGACAGTCCACCCTTAAGGTTCTCCAGTAGCAAATGTAGCCTCACTGAGGCTCTAACTCAGGAGTATCGTATCAGGGTTGGTGCCTACACTACAAAGGAAGCAGCTTAAGCAGCCTGTGCACAGCCACAGCTTTTGTGTTTGGAGTGACCCTGGGGCAGCTGAGGGAAAAGACAAACATTTCAGTCATCATCTTAAGCATTGACTCATAAGTTCTTCTGATGGCTTGGTCCCAGCTTAGGAGATACTGGGTGAGGATGGAGCCTATGAGGCGTTGGACCCAGTAGGAGACACAAGACAAGGAAATGCTTGAGCTGGCACTCCCTGCCTCCCTGCTTCTCCAGGTGAGCAGGTGTGTTCTGTCACACTCTCCTGACTGCCTTGGCACAGGCACAAAAGATGGGCAAAGTGAACGTGAGCTACAATTTCTAAAGCTGTTAGCCAAAGTAAACCTTTTCTCCTTATACATTCATTTTTTTCGGGTACTTTGTCACAGCAATGAAAACTGGAATAGTGCAGTAGACGTGTAGTAAAGACGACATCAGCAACACATTAGAGCCTGCACCTGTCTCTCACTGCCAGGAACTTTGCTGAAGTGTGACCTCCTCCTGGAGCTACACGTATAACAGGGAGGCTTAACAGAGAACACACAAAGCAACCATCCTGTTCAACCATTAAAATCACCCTAAAAGTGTTAACATTGCTTTTCATCTTTCATATGAATATTTTAAAATCTAATATCACCTAAAATTATAAACTAACATTGTTTTATGACGATCTTTCTAAAAGTGAATATTTCCAAGTAATTTCATAATACAATCTCAGAGAAAATACTTATTCACTATCTAGTATAATATATTATACTAGGTATAATTTTTACATTTTCTACTATATTTAATTTCAAAAAGATAATTTAGCCCATCCTTTCATGCACAGACTATAACAGGAGATGGGCATATAAAAAATACCTTCTGCTGAAGACGTACAATGTGGAAAGACTACTACAAATTCAGAATGCTCCAGCTGTGAAAAATGTCATACAATAACATGAAAGAAAGTTTTAAATTAATTTTAAATCAATTTAAAGGACCGAGAACGACATCCATGCATGGAGAAGTTTAAGGGTAATGTGCTAAGGAAATGCCATTCAAGCTGCATTTTGAAGCCTGAATTGAGTTCCTACTAAGGATGAGGAAAAGATTAAAAAAAAAGCAAGAGAGAGCAGTGCGACGTAGGAAATGGTGTGTTGCAGAGAAAGGGTAGAACAGATGCAGCCACAGCAACCATTGCACACTGGACAGAATGTGAGTGGATTTGGGCGAGAAGAACAGTGATCAAAGGGATGGGTTGGGGAACTTACAATGGCTCAGGAGCAGTGCTTTCTGTAGACCACAGCAATGTGCTCACACCTTTTTCTTTTTTAAGAAGTATTTTTATTTCGTCTTACGTGTGTGAGTGTTTAGCCTGCATATATGTTTGTGTGCTTAGTGCCCTGGGAAGCCAGAAGGGGACCTCAGGGCTCCTCCACAAAACTCTTACACAGTATTGTGAACCACACCACGAGACTGCTAGAAAACAAACCCAGGTCCCCTGCAAGAGCAAGCACCTTTAACCACAGAGCCACTGCTCCATCCACACTGGGAGAGTCTGAATAGAAAAGTGACAGGGGCAAAGCAGTGTCCACAGACAGCTTCTTTGTCAGGTTACACAGAAGGAATTGTAAGGGAATAAAATGGACAGGTTACGGTGACTCAGAGAAAGCTCTAGAATGCAGGGTGGGAAACCCAGTCAGGGCTAACAGATATCTACTTTTAGGCAAGTCATTTCTCCTACCAGATTCTTTCTGGGTTTTTCCTAAAGAAATATCATGATGAAGGAATTGTCTCTCAGTCCTCTCTCAGGCCTAGGCAAGCCTCTGTGACGGTGGTGACGTGGGCACTGGGTGAGCTGAACAAGTCAGGAAGGAAAGGGAGATATTGGGACTTCTGTGTAAAGTGGATGTGTCAACTCTGATTGTCATTACAGATCAATCCATTTAAAGAACAAATGGATAGCCTATAATGTAGATGTTATTTCTAAATATCAGTGCTCCCCAAGTCACACCTGAAAGCTAAGGTTTAATGGATCAAATATTTTGTCTACTAATTCTAAACATTTTCAATTTTTGACTCTTAACTATACATCTACCTAAAGTATTTCCAAGCCTTAACTAGAAATAGCGTTAAACATGGTTCTGCAAGATGGTGTTCCCTAAGCATGGTACTCTCAAAGCTATTGAGCTCGTGGGATATTTGTGGCATACGAAAAATTAAATGTTCAAGAGGAATGTATATATGTGGATTGGGACATCAATATTGCAGTGTTGTCACTGTATTTCTTTAGACCTAGAAAGCTCCATCTTTCTTTCTGAACACGCAAATGCAAGGTGGCTCCTGACATTGGCTGCCTTTGGGGTAAATCTAACGGACTTTGCTTTCTGTTCACTTTGTGGCCTGATCCCCTTTGTCCTGGCTCTGCAGCCGAGGATTAGACAATTAAAACGTCCCGGAGATCCCTTTTCTTGGCTCTTCATGAAGCTGCTCCAAGGGTGCTGTCTCTTCTTCGTGGCAATGGGACTTGCCTTCCAGTGAGAAAGGAAAGCTGAGAACTTTCCAGGCCTTTCAGAACATGCCCATTGAAATGCAAACAGTCCTTTGGCGCCTCTGAAAATTCTGAGAAATTTTTGGGTTTGGGTGATGTTTCCAGGAAACCTGGCACTCTGGTCCCGTTGGTGGTTAGTTGGAGTTCTTCCTTTTCCAATGACATTCAAGTCCAGTCAGCCCATGACTGTCTCCTGCAGGGAAAATTCCCAACTTGAACACTAAATAAAAGACTAACTTTTTCCTTTCCAAATGTGGGATGCTGACCAGTAAACCTCAAAATCCTCCCATTGTTGCATCCTCTCTGTAAATGGGATTTAGCTTCCTGGTGCGTCCTTCGTCTTAGCCCTGTGGGTGGACTAGCGCAGGCTTGAGGGTAGCCTGCGATGACCTGGTCCATGCCCTGCAGCATGGCTACTTGGATGTGATGAGGATGATTCGGACATTGCCTCACATCTCCAATGTGGTGGACCTGGCCTCTCCTCTCTGAATGTTCACCCAGCTGTGGTCGTTTTGTACAGTGTATGTGTCCTGTGCTCCCTCCTTGTAAAATGAGGCCACCAGTCTTTTCTGCCTTTCTCTATAGCATACGTCAGAAATTAGCTGCCAAAGGCTCAGATTACTACAGCACTGGATTCCAACCTTAGCTAGAGTCAACCCCATTATGTTGTTCCTTATATATTGTTTTAATGGGTGTTTTCTTCCGTGATGTCACCATACAGTAATGACGGAAAAGACAGCATCGTCCCATTGTCTCACATATACTTTTCTCCAGGGATAGAGCCATGGTTGGCTTTTTTTCCCCCCACAGATTAAGCTCAGTGAACATTTATGTAACAATGGTAACCTAAAGAAAAGTTTGTCTTATGACTAACTTCATAGCAGGTGGAAGGAGCAACAGGGCAAATTGATGCCACAGCCGTGATAAGAAATTCCGGAAGTAAGGCTGAAAGACTCCGAAGCATGCGGAACAGCGAGTGAAACTGAGAAGGCGTGAGCTGATTTTGTCAAAAGTTCCACAGTGCTTTGATGTAGGAAAGCATGTATAACCCCCAAAATCACAAAACAGGACAGACCTAATCCCCACAATGAGCCCACGTTAAAGGCACAATGGTATATTTAACAATAGACTTCCGTGTGTGTGCTTGTGTTTGCGTTCATTTGTGTGTACACAGGTATCTGTGAGGTCCAGAGGTTACATAGTGCATCTCCTTTCACGGCTCTCTGTTCTTTCGAAACAGGCTCTTTGTCTCAACCTGGTGCTTCCTGATCCAGTCAGAGTGACTGGCCAGCAAGTCCCAAGGATTCTCCTTTCTCAGCCACTCAACACCCCTGATTCTTGGCTTACAGGATACCACACTGAGTGTTTTATCTGGGTGCTGGGTATTCAAACTCAGGTCCCCAGCTTTTGTGATAAGCACTGTGCTGACAGAGCCCTCTCCTCATTCTTCTGGGATGCTGTTTCACCTTCTGAGAAGTAAGGAAACTGACTAGATGATGCTTGGATCTTACCAGCTCTACAACTCTATGCCGTAGCTATGCAGTCTTATGGCTCTGTGAGCCTTTGGCCCTAACTACTTAGGTAAGCAGGTTACCTATAACTTTTCTAGAAAAGCTATTTTAAACACAAATGAAAGCACAGATCAAAATATAAAACAAATGCTAGCCATTGGCTGATACCTACAGTTTATACCTAGATACTCTGAGGACTCAGGCACAATGCTGGCCACACAGTTTCTGCCTGGAACAAACTTTCTACGTGACTGTGCAGATGCCCTGCAATATCAGAGAACCAGGTCACCCACCCTGGGAGCTGCTTGTCTGCCAGCATGACTTCTGGCTTTCATGGGAACAAGGACAAGGACCTCTACCAGCCGTGCTGAACTCACTCTTGGGGCCAGGAAAGACATCCCCATGACAGGCTCCCCAGAGCCATCCATTCCCAACAATTCTCCATTCCCCTTTATGGCTGGACAAAAGGCACACCTCCAAGCATCTGCCATATGTTTTCATCTGTCTGTCTGTCTGTCTGTCTGGCAGTGCCTGGAGATTGCTCTAGAATGCTCCATACACAGTTTTTCATTGAGCCGCAGCCCTTGCCCTGTTACATGTTTTTTGAGATTCCAGGAAATAGGAGTGTGAGACTGAAGTTAAAGATTCATAAATACAAATTTTTAAATGGTAATAAATTTATGAATTTAAAAAGTTACAAAATTGTCATCTGTAGTGTAATTTTTGTTTGGAAATTAGCTATAGAGCAAAATAGATCTCCCTTTCATTACAGATACACCCCAACACACACACACACACACACATGCACACACACACATACGCACACACACCACACACATACACACACACACTTGCACACATACACACACATATACACACACACATATGCATACACACCACACACACACACACACACACACACACACACATCTCACAGTGAGCTGATAATTACAAGCATAAGGGGTTTTTTTCTGATAAATTAAGAGAATTTAGTGTTCATCACAGAAGAAAAGACTCCTTTTACTTACAGATGAGAGATTATAGGAAGAGTAGCATTAATTTAAAAATAACTTAAATTGGAAAATAAGATTTTGAGGAGGTAAGCTATATGTGTAAATAAATAAATGAAATCGCTTTCAGAGCAGTGCACCTACTTAGAAGCTTCCAGTCAAGCAGACCGACAAAGCAGTATGACCAGTTTTAGGTGAACGTTTGAGGGGCAGGCAGGCATCTCCCAGTTAAAGGATGGCACTAAGCTTGGTGGTAGAGTGCTTGCCTGGCATCCACAAAGCCCTAGGTTTGATCCTCTCCTCACAAAAGGGGGAGGGAGAACAAAGGAGTGAATGTAACCTTGTACCTGTGATTCTAGAACTCGGGAGTCTGAGACAGGAGGATTGCTATCAGTTTAAGCCCAGCCTAGACTACATAGTAAGTTCTAGGCTACCATAAACTAAAGAGTAAAATCCTGTCAAAACAAAATAGTAATGATTATTGCTATTATATTTCATTATTTTTACTCTGTCACATACTTTGTAGTTAGGGAGTGATTTGGGGGTTCTCACACAGGGCCTCAAAGCAGGCAGAGGGTCACAGAAAGCACCTTAAATGAGTCAGAGGGTGAGAGGGAAGAAAAGGCACCCTTAGTAACACACTATAAAAGCAGTTTTTCCATCAGAGAGTAAACAGTGATGTGTCAGTTTGCAAAGAAATCAAACGAAAAATTGCTATCAAAGGCTTCAGAGTGGTCTCTGCTTTGAGGCACGGGGGGGGGGGAATTTGATTTGAGTAATTGAAAGAGTGTCACAGTGCATGAACAATCAACTCCACAGGACACCCTGCCTGCATGGCAGTGAACTTCAGGGACTTCTGAATGAGGAACTGCCCCATGCACAAGCAAACCAGGTGGGTAAGACCCCAGTCTCTTCACAGGTGCTTCAAACATGTGGGCTTATTATATCCTAACCAAATAAGAGGTTATCTCATTCTGGACTGAGTCGCCCCATGTTCCTCCTCCTCGTCCTCCTCATCCTTGTCCTCGTCCTCCTCGTTCTCCTCCTCCTCCTCCTTCCTCTTCTTCTGCTTCCCGATTCTCTGCTTTTGTTCTTTTTTTCCCTTCTACCTCCTCTTCCCTTATTTCTTCCTCCTCCTCCTTGACTCCTCCCCTTCCTACCATGCTGTGGTGGTTTGAGTATGATTAGCCCATGAAAATCGACACAATTAGAAGGTGTAGCCTTATTGAAGAAAATGCACTACTGTGGTGGTGGGCTTTGAGGTCCTATGCTCAAGCACTGTCCAATGCAGAAGAGACCCTCCTCCTGGTTGCCTGCAGAAGACAGTCTCTGTCAGTGGCCTTCAGATTGAGATGTAGAACTCTCAGCTCTGTTAGCACCACGTCTGCCTGCACACTGCCATGCTTCCTACCATGATGATAATTGACTAAACCTTTGCAACTGTAAGCCAGCCCCAATTGAATGTTTTTCTTTGTAAGAGTTGTATTGGTCATAGTGTCTCTACAATGAAACACTAAGATATATGCCTTTTCTGCTGATAATGAAAATAACCTCACACGCATCCATAGCTGTCAACCACAAACCAACCAGACAAATTCTTTTTTGCTTGAAAATCTATTTTTCAATTTTAAATAAAAATACTGGAACTGACATATATATATATATATACATATAATATTCTCTTATATATTATGATATATATTATCTCTATATCTCTCTTCTAACATTACTTTAGCATATTTAGTAGGTAACATAACTAAAACAGAAAAGGCTAAATGCTAAATGTTTTCTCATATCCCTAAAGATAGGAAAGATAGATGCACTATGTTATTATAACCTTATTTCCAACCAAGGTTACCTACAAAATATTTCAAACTAATTAAAAGAATGTTCTAATGATCTTGAGAGATTATCGCCATATAGTACTTTTTCAGGCAGCTGCTGTCACTGTCGTAGTAGAAGGAGATAGCCAATCAAAGAGAAGAATCGTCTCTCAAGGCTTACAGTCCTGAAGGTTTCAATAAATGTATTACTTATATATGAAGCACATGACTTGGTGCAGACAGCATAGAGATGGGAGGTTTAAAAAAACACTGGAAAATCTATACTTTGTTGTCCCAAGACTTCCAATTCTGGATTACACAGACCTGAACCCTATAAAATCAATTTCCATCCTCTCCTTGTCTTGTAAAGGCATGGGGAAAGTCAAATGAAGAAATATAGGAGAAGGCTTGAATGTGGTTCTCTCAGAGACTGACCTGCCTTCTATAATCCCAGCCATCACACAGTCCAGATTCCAGGTCCCTCATTTCTACCTGCAAAGGTCCCAGTCCCCTTCACTGTCACTGGTTCATTCAATTGTTCTCTTGACTAGATTCTGGGATCCTGAAAGCAAGCCATCTGTTTTATCTTTAGTCATGTTAGGCTACCATTAAAAGGTATTGGACTAGGTGGCTTATGGAGCAGACACTTGATGTTCATAGCACTGGAGTCTAGAAGTACAAGAGCTCCCTAGCTGCTAGCACAGCTCGTTTCTGGGGAAGCCCCTCTCTTCAGGATGCAGTAGCCAGACACTTTCTCATGCTCCTCATATGACTTTGCTCTATACTAGTGCAGAAGGAGAAAGGGGGACAGGGAGCCTCTGGTGTCTTTTCCTTTTCTTATGAAAACTCTGGCTCTTGAACATTAAGCTTCCTCTCTTTATGGTGTCATTTAGCTTTATTTCCACAGTGACATTTAGGATTGTGGCCTTGACATATCAGTTTGGGAGGCGTATAACAGAGTCTAAAGCACTCACTTTATTTTCTTCATGACAGCACCAGTCAAATTAATAAAATTATGGATATACACTAAAGAGTTTTGGCCAAAGATTTAACCACCCATAAAGCTTTAAATAATTACAGATTCCCAGACACTTTTGAACCAGGAGCCTTGGAGAAGGTTCCCAAAAAGTTCCGGTGGTCACCAGTATGTAGGGGTGTCTCATGTGTACAGCTCACTGAGCCTCTGAACTCCATAACCTGTGTCTGTCCTCAGCCTCGCCTCTGCCACACCCACCTATTTCTCACTCTCTAACGGTCTTCCTTCTTATTCAGCTGCAGCAGATCTCCCAAATGTCACTCAAAGACTTCATGACTGCAGATATGCAGACCATTCCTTCGTGATTTGTGCTCTTTACTGTATCTACACCACCTGGAGCCTAGGAATCGAACAGCTTTCGTTGTTTAACACACACACACACACACACACACACACACAGAGATGCATACCCACACATACACACATAGACACATGCATCCGCACACTTACAAAGACACACACATGCACACACACACACACACACACATACACACACACACAATCTCTCACTAATATGTTAGCGTGTTCCTAACTAGTTCTTGTTTCCTGTTCTCTTAGATATTGTTCTGGCATTTCCTATCCTTCTTTTCCCAGAGTTATCTAACTCAGGCCAACAATTTCAATCTTCATTTCTTTTTTGGACAAATGAGTCTCTCAATAAGGAAAAAAGCACATGCAACAGTAACAATACACATTTCTTCAATCCAGACAGCTCTGAGTTTCAATTCTTTACCTTGAGAGGTAATCTGTACACAACTACAACCACTGCGTCGTCTCGTTCATAGGGCTGTAAGGTCAGTGGCTCCTGGGGCTTCATGTTCTTCTGATGTATCCCCTTAACTTCAGATGCAAACACAGCTTCTGCCGAGACTGTGGAATCAGTGTGGTTGGCCTAATTGAGATCACAAATTATCCTCCATTCCACAAGAAGATGTGGACATTCAGGGCCACAATCTAGGATTGGTCTGGCTAGATCACGTTGGCCAAGATCACAGTCACCATGGAGATAACCGTTAGTGTCGGGGCCTAGTATCTCCAGTGACAGAAATAATGCTGGCCAAGTTGATGAGCTCACAGTCAGAGTGGTGGGGAGAACTCAACTGCATAGGCCAGACCATCCGGGCAAATTATATCAGATATGTTGGGAAAAGTGGTACCTGGGGCACCCTGTCTCTGGATTGGTGTGGACTGGGTCTATGCCACCCAGGATCGCTGCTCTGCCAGCTGCTGCCAGCTTGAAGCAGAAGGAGTTTCAGGCTCTGTACTTGATCTTGTCAGTTCCCTGTGGAACAGAGACTCTCTTCTCTCCACACAGAGTCTCCAGGGGCCAGATTCTTTGTGACAAGAGCATCCTCCTTCCCAAGACAGAGAAAGACACCTTCATGCCTATGCAGTTCTATCATCACATTCTTCTCTGACTGACTGGTCTCCTTTTTTGCCTCCCTGTCCACCACCTCAATCAGGTTACCCCCAGACTGGAAGCCTCCACTTCAGCCGCTTCCTCCCCCACCTCCTCGCCCCTGAAGTCACCATTTGAGCCTCAACCTCGAGCAGCCCCAAAAGGGGCTGAAACCTGGTTTCTTTACTTTAGTCGCACAGCTCTGGCTATCTGAGGTGTATCCAACTCCACCTTCACTCATTAGTTCTATGAAAATAATCCTAAAATCTTTAGACTACTTGAGTATACTTCCTATAGCCTCTTCGAGACATTTTTTTAGGAATGCCCAACTCACTTGTAAATTCATCATATTTGTTTATTCAGCAATATTAAATAATAAGATTGTGCCAGGCACCAGGACCTACACCAATTTTCAGGGTGTACAGCAGCAATAGCATCATCACACCTTTTCAACTCGCACAGTTTAATGAAGAAATGCAAGCAGGTAACTACAGTGCGTGGTTTTAAAATTCTGACCATTTAGAGGTTAGTGCTGACTACCTCCTAGGGAAGTCAGGTCATAGAGATCCTGAACTCAGTTCCAAAATATAAATAAGAGTCAGGAGGGAGAAAGTGGGAGACTAAGTGAAATGGCCACTTACTAATTCCTTTCTGTCATCATCTTTATTTGCCTTTATAAGGGGCTCTTAGATAGCTTTAGGGCATTTTCATAAGCCAAAAGCTACCAGTCTCCCATTCTCCGGCAATGCCAACCCAGGGTGAGGGAAGACATATGACTCGGGCATGGCCAGCTAAATGATCTTAAACACTGAATTTTGAGTTATGAATCATCCCTTTTTAATTTGCTTAGATTTATAAAATACTTTATGTGTATGAGTGTTTTACCTGCAGGTTTTTATAGGTCACCACATGTGTGCCTGGTACTTGCAGAAGACTGAATTCCCCAAAACAACTGATGGTTGGTTGTGAGACACGACATGGCTACTGTGCACCAAACCTGGGTCCTCTACAAAAAGCAACAAATGCTCTTGACAGCTGAGCTATCTCCCTGGTCACTGAATGAATAATGTTTTACTTGGACCAAAGAAGAAGCATCAAAATAAGTAGAGAATAAAAAAATAAAAGCAAGGAAAACAAGGGTTCTAGAAGGCATAGTATTATGGGTAAGATCCGCAGGGTGCCAGATTTGAGGCTCTGTACTTAACTTGAGAGATCATGATGTAAACAGCTTTCCTGGCTTCCAGAATAAGGACTTAGAGTAGCACACTGGGTTGCCCCAAATTAAATGAGTTGTGTTGTAGAAAGCATTCAGCACAGCAGTGCCCAGCACTAACCGTGATGGACCAAGTGCTCACTCTAGTGAAGAGCTGGAAAAGGGGCAAAGAAAATCAGAATGGAGCTTGTCACCTGATGTCACAAAGACAGACATTCTGGAACCTGACAAGGAAGAGAAAGGGGATAGAAACTGTATTACAATGGGCTACAAAGGTGCGTGTGTGTGTGTGTGTGTGTGTGTGTGTGTTGTGTGTGTGTATGTGTATGTGTGTATGTGTATGTGTGTATGTGTATGTGTGTGTACGTGTGTGTGCGTGTGTGTGTGCATGTGTGTATGTGTGTGTATGTGTATGTGTGTGCGTGTGTGTATGTGCGTGTGTGTGCGTGTGTGTGTGTGTGCGTGTGTGTGTGTGTGTGTGTGTGTGTATGTGCGTGTGCCTGAGAAGAAGATTATTTAAGGGCAGTTGGTTCTAACAGAAAAGTAGAGTCAATGGTCTCTAGTAGATTGCATGGAGTTTTAAACAAAATTGTACGTTCTTCCAAGATGAATAGTATCTGAATATGCTTAAAAGCTAGCAGAAAAAGTTAGGTGAGAAATTATTAAAATTGGTTAACTGATTTGATCGGTGATTTTCATGTTGTAGTCTGAACACTTACTCTGGGTCCTTGAGTCCTCTTCTGTGAAATCCCAGAAGACGAAAACTCTTTTCACAACCCAGTAGCATGTCAGTTCCTGTCCTCCTTTCCCACCTGCATTAAAACAGTGTTGGAGGAGGCTGGAGAAATGGCTTAGGGGTTAAGAGCAGTGACTGCTTGATCGTCCAGAGGTCCTGACTTCAGTTCCCAGTCACCGCATGGTGGCTCACAACTATCTGTGATGGGATCCAATGGCCTCTTCTGGTGTGTCTGAAGACAGATACAGTGTACGCAATACATAAAATAAATAAATGAATCTTTAAAAATTATGTTAGTCAAACTGCTGGCACCTTAGCGTACATTAAAATGGAGGCATCAAGTCATCTCCTTCAACACCATACACCATAAAGCCAATGCGAGCCATACTTATAATGTGACTAATAAGGGACAAGAATGCTCATGTTATTAATTCTTAACCTACAAATCCACATCATTTTATTATCCCATGAGGCAAAACAGAAAGTGTTCAAGAAGCATTTGTACCTCAGAGCCAGTCAGTGGTTTGCTTCACGCCACAGGTGAGCCAAACCCCTCTCTCAAAGAATGCTATATTGACTTTAATGAATGGTGGGCAGACCATAATTATTCAAATTCGATGTTTGGAAAAAATATTTCCTCAGAAATAAATAAACGAGTCTTTCACTCCAGGAAAACCTGACAATGTTGTTTCTATTAATATTTGATCTTTTGAGCAAAAATTATGTCAGAAAACTACAATTTCTGTCTGCCCTCCATGAGTTAGCCAGTATTCTCAATATTAAACACTCTTGACTTGATTAGTGCCGATGTTTAATGACTAATGTGCTCTGAGTGTCTGCAATGAATATTGTAAAGCCAGCGTCTCGGTGCTCAGGGGAGTCCTAATACTCAGTAAACCAAAGCTTCCCAAACTACAGAGCGTGCAAGTGGGAGCTGTCCCTTCAAGGAACAGTGGCCCAAATGCAAAAGATGAATTATTTTAAAGCACCCAAGTCTAAAAGGCTCACCAATAGATCATGCATGTCAGCTAAAGTTGAAGAAACTATTGTGGAGTTTGGGTCATAGGACAGCATTGACAGTTAGATGTGTGGATACTAAAAGCCCCCCTCCCAGCAGCATCGATGTGAAGCAGCTTTCTAACCACCCTTCCCCAAGTGACCAGGTCAAACAGACGGCAGAAGTGGTACAAAAGTCCCCTTGGCTCTGTAAAGCTAAGGACGAAGAGACTTGTACAAAAGTAAGCCAGAGGTTGACTCTTCACTAGTTGGTATTACCTGGAAGATATATTTTAATTTAAAAATTCAATATAATCGGGGCATGGTGGTTTACACCTAAATCCCACGACTACAGAGGCAGAAGCAAGAGAAGCCATTGAGGATTCGAGACCAGCCTAGTTAGTCCACACGGCCAGTTTCAAGTCAGACAGGTCTATGGAACAAGACTTTGTCTAAAACAAGTTTTTAAAATTAAAAATTCAATGTAGGTACTATATATTGGATTATTATCATTACTGTTAGTAAAACTTTGAAATTATCTGTTTCAGTTCCTAATATGGCATTTACATATACACTTTGCATAAAAGCTCATTACAATATGCAGTAATTTTCCACTGCAAAGAGCTCTTAATGAGTGAATGAGAGAGTTTTAAGTGCATCTTCTTAAATTGTGGGTTGTAGACCCAACTGAGGAGGGGAGAGGTCATTAAAAGCATTGGCGGCAGTAATTTCTGAATGTCCAATGACCAGGGGAAAAAGCCATTGAAAATTCAGCAGGTTATTATAAATAAGGCTGCTTATGAACGTAGTGGAAGATGTGTCATTGTTAATTGCTGGGGCATCTTTTGGGTATATGCCCAAGAGAGGTATAGCTGGGTCCTCAGGTAGTTCAATGTTCAATTTTCTGAGGGACCTCCAGACTGATTTCCAGAATGGTTGGTTGTACCAGTCTGCAATCCCACCAATGCAGGAGTGTTCCTCTTTCTCCACATCCTCACCAGCATTTGCTGTCACCTGAGTTTTTGATCTTAGCCATTCTCACTGGTGTGAGGTGAAATCTCAGGGTTGTTTTGATTTGCATTTCCCTTATGACTGAAGATGTTGAACATTTCTTTAGGTGTTTCTCAGCCATTCGGCATTTCTCAGCTGTGAATTCTTTGTTTAGCTCTGAGCCCCATTTTCAATAGGGTTATTTGTCTCCCTGCAGAAAACTTCTTGAGTTCTTTGTATATTTTGGATATAAGCCCTCTATCAGTTGTAGGATTGGTAAAGATCTTTTCCCAATCTGTTGGTTGTCGTTTTGTCCTAACAACAGTGTCCTCTGCCTTACAGAAGCTTTGCAGTTTTATGAGATCCCATTTGTCGATTCTTGATCTTAGAGCATAAGCCATTGGTGTTTTTGTTGAGGAAATTTTTCCCAGTGCCCATGTGTTCCAGATGCTTCCCCACTTTTTCTTCTATTAGTTTGAGTGTATCTGGTTTGATGTGGAGGTCCTTGATCCACTTGGACTTAAGGTTTGTACAGGGTGATAAGCATGGATCGATCTGCATTCTTCTACATGCTGACCTCCAGTTGAACCACCACCATTTGCTGAAAATGCTACCTTTTTTCCATTGGATGGTTTGGCTCCTTTGTCAAAAATCAAGTGACCATAGGTGTGTGGGTTCATTTCTGGGTCTTCAATTCTATTCCACTAGTCTATCTGTCTGTCTCTGTACCAATACCATGCAGTTTTTATCACTAGCCAGAAGCTGGAAAGAACCCAGATGCCCTTCAACAGAGGAATGGATACAGAAAATGTGGTACATATACACAATGGAATATTACTCAGCTATCAAAAACAATGACTTTATGAAATTCATAGGCAAATGGATGGAACTGGAAAATATCATCCTGAGTGAGGTAACCCAATCACAAAAAAAAAAAAAAACCACACATAGTATGCACTCATTGATAAGTGGATATTAGCTCAAAGCTTGAATTACCCTAGATGCACAGAACACATGAAACTCAAGAAGGATGACCAAAATGCAAATGCTTCACTTCTTCTTTAAAAGGGGAACAAGAATACCCTTGGGAGAGAATAGGGAGGCAAAGTTTAGAACAGAGACAGAAGGAACACCCATTCAGAGCCTGCCCCACATGTGACCCATACATATATAGCCTCCAAACTAGATAAGATGGATGAAGCAAAGAAGTGCAGGCCGACAGAAACTGGATATAGATCTCTCCGAGAGACACAGCCAGAATACAGCAAATACATAGGCGAATTCCATCATTAAACCACTGAACTGAGAACAGGACCCCCAATGAAGGAATCAGAGAAAGAACTGGAAGAGCTTGAAGGGGCTCGAGACCCCATATGAACAACAATGCCAAGCAACCAGAGCTTCCAGGGACTAAGCCACTACCCAAAGACTATACATGGACTGACCCTGGACTCTGACCTCATAGGTAGCAATGAATATCCTAGTAAGAGCACCAGTGGAAGGGGAAGCCCTGGGTCCTGCTAAGACTGAACCCCCAGTGAACTAGACTGTTGGGGGGAGGGCGGCAATGGGGGGAGGGTTGGGAAGGGAACACCCATAAGGAAGGGGAGGGGTTAGGGGGATGTTGGCCTGGAAACCAGGAAAGGGAATAACAATCGAAATGTAAATAAGAAATACTCAAGTTAATAAAGACGGAAAAAAAATTCAGCAGATGATGACTCTGAGGTGTTTTCTATAGTGGCCAGTGTTGCATTGCACAAAGTCACTGTCACCCTTGTTCTAGAGACCCAGCATGAGACCTTTACTCTGGGCATTCTGTCACAGCACACAACATCAGCACACACTCCCTAAAATCCTTGCCTCACCTCAGACGGAGGACTATTGTGTGTCATGAATCTCAGTGTTTTTGCTGTACATCTCAAGTTTTCTGCTCTTGTGGAGACCAAAGGCCTTGATTATAGAGAAAGAAGACTATCAATTTTTCCTCAGAATATAAATATCAGAATATAAATATCAATATGTATTTGGATTGTATTGTGTTAAAATGTTTAATTTTGAAAGTTGTTGTTTGAATTATTGACAAGTTTCATTTTTTAAATCACTAAAGGAATTTTCATTTGGTTTAGGACAGAATTTCCAAGAGTTGGCTCTTGACATAGCTTCTGTCATCCTTCATCCTGTAGTACTTATTTATGAGAACTGAGTTCTCAACATTGATGATTATAAAAAAACAATATCAACCGAGTCTGGAAAATGTTGACGATGCACTATGCTCTGAGATGTCATATACTACTCATATAAAAGTAAGCATCTCATCACTGTGAAAATTTGCTTTTGGTTCTAATAAGTTATATGTTATTATTTTTGATATATAATATTAAATACTGGCACATACATCAAGATGATTTTAAAACTTAGGACTCGTTAGCAGCAACTGTTTGATTTGTATATTTTATACAGAAGTTTCTCAGGTGAATAGGAGCTGTAAGAAAAAGTCTCAGAGGGTCTGGATTAAACAATAGTGCTACCTCAGATGGTTATCCAATAACAAATGATCAGTCCTAGAAAGATACATACAAGTAACATTATACAAGCTGAACAGTTTATAGGGAGGGAGATATATGTATATGCGTGTGAGTGAGCCTGTAACAACAATTAATAAAAAAAAAAAAAAAAAAAACAAGAGGCCATGAATTTAAATGAGAGACATATCAAGGGTTTGGAGGGAGGGAAGGAATGATATTAAGAGTAGCATAATCTCAACACATAAAAAGTCATAGCAAAAGGAGAAGAGGCGTGCCAAAGATGCTGCAGGGTACAGGAAAGGGAGGGCGGGAACAGGAGTAAAGCCAGTTGTGTGGTGCACACCTTCGATTCCAGCACTCAGGAGGCAGAGGCAGGTGAATCTCTGTGAGTATGAGGCCAGCCTGGCCTACAGAGTGAGTTCCAGCCACGAGGATGTATAGTGAGACCCTGGCAAAAACAGAAAGAAAAAGAGAAGGAAGGAAGGAAGGAAGGAAGGAAGGAAGGAAGGAAGGAAGGAAGGGAGAAAGAGGAAAGGAAGAAAGAAAGAAAGAAAGAAAGAAAGAAAGAAAGAAAGAAAGAAAGAAAGGAGGAGGGAGGGAGAAAGGAAGGAAGGGAGGGAGGGAGGGAGGGAGGGAGGGAGGGAGGAAGATAGGCAGGAAGGAAGGAAGGAAGGAAGGAAGGAAGGAAGGAAGGAAGGAAGGAAGGAAGGCAGGCAGGCAGGCAGGCAGGAAGGCAGGCAGGCAGGCAGGAAGGAGGGCGGGCGGGCGGGCAGGCAGGCAGGCAGGAAGGAAGGCAGGCAGGAAGGAAGGCAGGCAGGCGGGCAGGCAGGCAGGCAGGCAGGCAGGCAGGCGGGCAGAATTTACAGGACAGTAGTAAAGGAAACAAGTGGAGATGAAGAAGATAAAGAGATGCCTCCCACAGGAGACAGAGGAAGGGTTAGGCAAAGGCATTTTCTCTTTCCAGGAAGAATTTCCATATGAAGGCTTGATCTCATTTTGGCGACTTGGATTGATAGCAAGTTGGTTTGAGGAGCTTAGCATAGAAAACTGTAAAACACAGAATCACCTGACCAGGACCACAGAGGGAAGACTGGACACTTGAGGACTCCAAGATACGGTAGGATCTGTCCCAAGATCCAGGAGATGCCTGAAACCAACAAAACCAACAGCAGTATTGCATTCTTGCATATTCTCTCTCTCTCTCTCTCTCTCTCTCTCTCTCTCTCTCTCTCTCTCTCTCTCCCCCCGTCTCTGTGTATGTATGTGTGTGTGTGTGTGTGTGTGTGTGTGTGTGTGTGTGTGTGTGTGTGTGCTTCCCAGCTGCTGACCAGCAAGGCTGACCCTGTCCACCAGCTGGCTTCTTCTCTCACGTTTGCACCTTCAGAAACAGGCTGCTATCTCAAACTCCTCTCTGCCTGCTTCCGACATATTAACAAGTTTATTACTTTGACAACACAGACTAAAAGTTTAAACTGATTTATATCTAGACACCGTGAAATATTTTTAATCACTTGGTTATTCGCTTAGTCCAGAGGTTGTTTTTGTTTGTGTTTGTTTGCTTGTTTTTATAAATAAATCATGTTTAAATCCATCTTCTGCCCTTGACCTTGAATCTAACTTTGATAAGACTTGACTCTTATCAAGCTTTCCACAGCACGGATCAGACGGTTTCCCACAGAAAATGGTTGAATAGAGTTGTGTTTGTTCTCCCTTTTAAAAGGTGTACTATGACCTGATGACTCACTGTATTAAATAGCGAGTAAATCCTAACACAATAAAAAAAAAAAAAATCCTGTTTAGCTTCCTTAACTAAAGTGGATAAACCCAATGGTGATACCTACGTGTCCCAAACCCAAACTCTAGGGTTGACTCTTGTCCTCTACTATGTAATTTTGACAAATGACTGACCACTAGAACATTCGCCCTGCCAACTCTGAAATCACCAGAATCAAAGCTTTTTATCTGCATAATATCTGCACAGTGTTTTGACTAGCACGAGCTGCATCCTTACGTTGTTCTGCGGTTGAGCTTAACGCTTTCAGCTGAAGCGAGGTGCTGAGCCAGCCATGCATGCGGACACCAGACATCTCGTTTTGCTCTCCCAACAACCAATGAGCTACTTTACTCAGCTCTCAGAGGTAGAGCACTGAAGAGATCTCTCATCCATTCTGTAGAACACCTTCTCACTGAAACAACAGCACTGAGGGCTGGTAGTGGACCCCATGCTAAGCAGGCATGAGGCAGTGTTCAATCCCCAGTACCACATAAATGACAAAAATTAAAAGTAGAATATGACCAGTAGCAACTGCTTTTCTCTGAGAGTTAATAAAATCCATATGCCCTGTGGAAGAGTGTATAAACCACTTCAACAACAAATACAAAGGTGGTACCGAGGTCATTAGTAAACTCTTAAGGTTTTGTTAAAATATTCAGTTGTCTAAACCACTCAGATTATAGCATGAATCATAATTTACTCTATCGACCACCACCAGATCACTCACCTGTTTTTAAACAAATCTCTTCCTTCAAACTAAAATTTTTACGTAAAAAAAAGCAACTAGATCCTGTTTGTAGAAAGATTAACAAGTTATACGCAAACCGCCCCATTCCAAACTACTATTGGGAACTATACAAACTGCTAACAGCTTTACAAGCAGACCAAAGCACAGGCGTTCTGTGTGGCGTTTGGATGACTGGGATAACACCAATAAAGGTGCTTTTTTTCCTCTGCTAGAATTACTGTGCTCACAAGAGTAGCCATGTCTGCATCACAAACAGAACATGTTCTGGTAGAATTGTGTCAAGAGACAATTCAGATTCCGATGGGCTCAGAGATAAGGTTGGATGTTGTCTTAGCTCCTTTTCTGTTCCTGTGATTAAACACCAGGATCAAGGCAACTCAAGAAGAAACGGTTTATTTAAGTTTACGGTTTATTTAAGTTTACGGTTCCAGAGGGATGAGTCCATCGCTGCAGGGAAACACCGCAGTGAGCTCCCGGCATGGCTCCTGGGGCAGGAAACTGAGAGCTCACAGCCCAGTTACCAGCACAGAAGACAGTGGACTAGGACTCTCCTGAATTCTCCAAACAGCACCACCATCTGGGGAGCAATTCATACTTAAGACCACCCCAGATAAGGAGAGGGCTGGGGATTTAGCTCAGTGGTAGAGCGCTTACCTAGGAAGCGCAAGGCCCTGGGTTCGGTCCCCAGCTCCGAAAAAAAAAAAAAAAAAAAAAGAACCAAAAAAAAAAAAAAAACCAAATCAGAGGGGTCTCTTTTAAGACCACTAGGAGGCTGGAAAGTTGTGGAAGAATGGGATCTCCACAATGTGAACAGAGCCAGTGTGTGACAAAATGTACAAACGTGTGGAAAGAAGAAACCACTGGTAAGAAGACTTAACACTTCTGAGGCCTGGTGAGTGTCTTCACACGTGCCTCTCTAATCATAGGCATGCGGAAGAAAGGATGTGTGGAGACATGGCAAACGGAGGAAGATCTGTCCTGAGTACCTCAAGCTCACCCAAGCCACGCCTCATCCCGTGACTGCTGCAGATCAGTTGTGTTGAGTTTGCAATGGGAAATGACCTGATTCTAGCATTATTTTTAAAGAAAAAAAAAAGATTATTATTTTTTTTTTCCTGCTTAGCCTGCCCTATCATGTTGTGCACAGAGTTTTGAGTGTCTGCTCTGCTCTTATATACTGGGGGAGGGGGACTGTTTATGTGGTGTGTGTGTGTGTGTGTGTGTGTGTGTGTGTGTGTGCATTTAATGACCAGAGGTCAACATCAGGCAGCTTCCTCAGTAGTTCTCCTACACCTTGTTTTTACGATAAGGTCTCTCGCTGAACCTGCAGTTCACTAATAGGCTCAGCTGGCTGTGCACAAAGCCCTGGGATCCTCCCCTCCTGCTAACCAGCACTGGGGTTGTAGGGGCACTGCCGTACCCAGTTGTTAATAAGTGTTGGGGATCCAAACTTGGGCCCAAATGCTTGCACACCACTGCTTTGGGGACTGTGCCCCCTCCTCGGCCCATGCTCTATCCTCGAAACTAGAACCATATTTGTTAGTCTGTTAAATCCATAAGGAAACTGTTACAGGTGACAGCGAACGCCCACATGATGCTTTAGCTCTAATACAGGCAAATTAACTCAAAGTTGGAGCAATTTCCGCATTTTGGATGACTAGCTAATTTATTAAACCTGGTCCAGTTCAGTAAGATCGCAGAGGTCTTGGCTTCCCAGCAAATCAAATTTTCCCCTGCTGTCTAAGCTGCGTCTAAAGGACTAGCCACACTCTGCACTGTCATATTAGCCGGGTAGGAGATAAGGGGCAAGAAAAGCATCCAGTCACCCAGCCACATTTCTTCTTTTCTGTACAAGCTGCAGATGAAACAGAGTCACTCAATAAAGTCCTTCTGTTTCTCTTTCCCTCCCTCCTGTTCTCTCTCCCTATTTGCCTGGGCAGGGGAACTCTAGACCTTTTGGAGGTCTGCCAGCCACACCAAAAGAATCTCTTGACCGTTTTCCCAGGGAATTCCTGCCTTAAATGTCAACAGAGCACAGCTCCCAAGGCAAAGCTGGCTTGCGGAGCTGAACAGGCAAATGCACTGTTTTATCAACTGGGAAACCCCACTCCATCCATGAGGTGTGGGGAAAGGGAAGGTTAAAATTAAAAGCTTCTGGGTTCACTGGGAAGCAGTTTTACTCCCCTCCACGTCAGCAAGCTGAGCAGAATAATCAAACCCTTGCGGTCCTTTAGCCACTGTTTTTATTTGCCTCTGTGAGGGGAAGAGGAGCAGGAAATCACCCTGAATTATGGCCATAAAACAACACCTCTGATGGGAGCTCAAAGCTTCACTAATCCTTTTGTGATTGTTTCAATGGCTATAAAAGCTGTGGTTGTTGATTTGTTTATATGTTTGTTTCTAATGAGTACACTGATTCATAAGAGTTCTAGAGACTTTGACATCAAGACTGTGAAAAAGAAAATAACGTTCATTAGACGAGACTGAGTCTTCTCCTCCAGTCAGTGCATTACTGACTTGTGTTTGTGAGTGTGGGTGTGTTTGTAACTCTGTGTGTGTGTGCGTGTGTTCTGTGTGTGTGTGTGTTCTGTGTGTGTGTTGTGTGTGTGTGCATGCATGTGTTCTGTGTTCTGTGTTTGTATGTGTGTTCTCTGTGTGTATGTGTTCTGTGAGTGTGTTTTTGTGTGTGTGCGTGTGTGTGCCCTTTTGTCTTGATCTTTAATCTCTGAACACACGTAAAAACATTAAATTTCTGTGAGTAAAGATAGAGGAAGAGTCCAGAAGCCTCTGCACCAAAAGAAAACAGTGCAGTGCTTAATTAAGAGCTCAGAGGCCAGGTGCGTCCATCAGCCAGGGTTTGTGACATTGCTTGTCTGTTTCTAAATTTTCCTTGTGTGTTATTAACCTAATATCATGAGGCTTGTCAACTAAAATTGCAGGAGGTAGTCTAGCACAGAAGACCAATTTTAACTCTGTGTATGTGTGTGTCTGTGTCTGTGTGTGTCTGTGTGTATATGTGTCTGTGTGTATATGTGTGCCTGTGTGCGTGCCTGTGTGTGTCTGTATGTCTCTATGTGTCTGTGTGTCTCTGTGTATATCTGTGTGTATGTTTGGCTGTGTGTATGTCTGTGTGTGTCTCTGTATGTGTCTCTGTATATGTCCATGTGTATGTGTGTCGGTGTGTGTCTGTGTGCATGTGTGTCTGTGTGTGTCTGTGTATGTCCTTGTGTGCATCTGTGTGCGCATGCACGTGTGTGCACACTTGTGTGTGAGTCTGTTGAAGAAATGTTAACACAAGTTGCCTTCACGTTGCTCCTCATCTGGGAAACAAGCCTCCCAGTGACCCTGGAGCGCACAGATACACTGGCTGCCCAGAAAGCTCCAGACATTCTTCTGCCTCTGCCTGCCCAGTGCTGGGACTGTGAGCCCAGCATGTGCCACTGTGCGTGACTCTGATGTGAGTGGCGAGGATCAAGTTCTGTTTCTCATACTAATACGGCATTCCTAAGCCACCCCCTGCTATTCCACCTTTAAAAGATGTAGGCTCTAAATACCCAATGTGGGAAAATAAATTAATTGCAACTGTCTTTGCAGTTAAATCCAGATTCAAACAGCTGAGTTTAGAAGCTGTTGTTTCCTCCCTCTACAGCGTCACCCCAGCACGTGGAGCTTTCTTCCTTCACTTTCCTGCATCCGTGTCCACAGGCACAGGAAGTGTCTGTCTATATCCACGCAAGCAGCTTGCTTCTTGGACCAACCTGAGACTGTTCCTGGGCGATCAGAAGAGTCAACTCACTTACAAATGGGGTTATCATGCCCAATAAAATCCACCTCTGGGAGATAAAGAGTTAACCCCTGTTCCACCTTAGGAACTCTGCAGAGTACCAATGAATATAGAGATGGCGCCAAATAGGGTGGCCTCTCCCTGGATGGGAACAGCCAACCCTTAGGAACTGGACTGTCAACACACCAGCCAGCCAGAGAAAAGGGAAACCGTGGCAACCAAGTGTTGCTGGCACTTTGTGAGGTGGTAACGGGAACTACAGAGGCCCTGCACAGCATGCTGATGAGCGCAGGCAAAAATGTCCTCCCAGCACCCTACAGCCTAAGAAGCATCTGGCTCTGCAGAGACCTTAACCTCAGTGCAGTGTGTGTTCATAAAGTACAGATCCCAACCAGACTCCTTGAGTTCCTATACGTCATGGACGTCCTGGCTCCATTTCCTCATACTCAAGGTGGTTACGTTTAGCATATCTGTTTAAAGAGCCAAGGCTTGTAGTCAGGGAGGAAAACACACACCTTTAAAAAAATCTAAAGAGTAAACTTCAGGAGTCATTATATTATGATTAATATGATCAAATGTTCCTTGGAGGTTTTTCAAACCCTCCCTCCCCTCTCAGTCAGAATGTTCTGTCTTCCAGAAGCATGTTTTTTAGAGGTTTAACAACAATCACTGAGCAACAGGACTCTGGAGGAGGTCCATGCAAGTGTTGTTACCTGAGGATTACTGAGAAAACACCCTGAAGTGAGCCTCTGAAATGCCTGTTTAAAAATGGAACTCCTTCTTTTAATGAGAACTGAGAGCTTTGAACACATTGCCCTGTCTCAAGCACAAAACTCAGACGAATGAAAAAGTCTAAGAGTATGCCACTTCTAAATGTTTTCTTCCCCTACTGCACACTGAAGTGGGTGCATGCGTGCGTGCGTGCGTGCGTGCGTGTGTGTGTCTGTGTCTGTCTGTGTGTGAGTGTGTATGTATGTGTGACTGTGTGTCTGTATGTGTGCTTGTGTGTGTGTGTGTGGTATGTGTCTGTGTCTGTCTGTGTGTGAGTGTGTATGTATGTGTGAGTGTGTGTCTGTATGTGTGCTTGTGTGTGTGTGTGTGTGGTGTGTGTGTGTGTGTGTGTGTGTGTGTGTGTATGTTTGTGTGTACAATCTGAAACAGAGAAAGAGATAAGAACCAGAGGGACCAATGGGTAAAAGCATATCACAGTTTTAGTTGCTGAGTTGAACAATGAATTCCTGGTACTCATTATATTGACTAGGAGTCATTGATTAATTATTAAGACACAATCATAAAGCAGAGGTTAAGATTACTCCTTTGCTATGCACCTAGGTGTCTAAGGAAAATATCGTATGGGTGATCTGGTGGGACCTGCACCTGTTTCTGACCTCCTCTGCAGCTCACCGAATGGGGTCAGCTTCATGGGCATGCAGTCATGCACTTGGAGGGGTCCCACACTCAGCTCCAACTCCAGGTCCCACACTCTGCTCCAACTCCAGTCCTGTGTAACTTAACAGAACTGTGTCCTGCACTCATTCTGCACAGAGAACGGCAAAGTATATGTACAGTCCTAGCCCCCGGTTCCGAACAGTCCATTTTATCTGTCCCTGTCTAACCTTCGTGTTTTTAAAAGTTGCTGCTTAATATCCAAAACTCATTATGATAATCCTTATCATTATTGAACGCAGAGAGCAGATAGTGTAAGTGGAGTTACAGCCATATATTATGATTAACTTCTAAGCTCACGTATTTCAAATGTTGAAAGTCAGTACCTAGCTCACGTCTTCTAATGTTGTTCAGTTTCAACAAGGAGCCAACCAGGCAAACTCTCCTCACTCCTTAGTGACTGGAATAACCCAAATGAGCACTTAGGGAAGTTCCACTGGAAAGATGAGCAGCTAAAGAAAAAACGGTCTCAAGTGCTTTCTTTGCATTTGTGAACCGCCCTGTGTCTATAGTGATCAGGTACAGGGACGATTTCTAGTTCAAATATAACTTAGTGATTGCCACATGGTGCAGAATCTTTCCACCCCTACACTCCAAAAACCCAATCAGACAAGTGCCCGTAATCTGATTCCCGAGCACTGGAGCCTGGGGGCAGGCAATGAGAGCTGCACTCCGGCCAGGGAAGGCATGAGTGACGGAGCTGCAGCGAGGCGGTGGGGGTAAGTCCTTCTTTGCCTTCAGGGAACAATGCTGAGCGTTTTTTTTTTTTTTTTAAGATGAAACTCTTTCATTACGGAGACCCATGTCTTCCCAGGCAGAATCAACAGGTGGGGGCTTCTTTAAGCCTGGGGGCTAAGCTTATGCAGAGGAGAAGCACAAGAAGGGGGAATAGGGGATGCTTTTTAGCATGGGAAATTACTCTGTAATATTTTTTTCCTTAGAAGATTACTCACCCAGAAACTTAGCTGTCCAGGAGTGGGTGAAATAATGTATTCATTAAGAAGTAATGTGTCCACTTCACTGCAACCCCTTCATGTCAGCTAATCCTGCTTTGTTCTGGGAGGAAACAAAACAGCAAACACAAAGTATGTTGGTCTATTTCCTATGAGTGTAAACACATCAGGGCACATGGATGGTGATCTCGGGGCTGTGAGCAGTGCTGGGGAGACCCTCGCTGAGTCGGAGAGGTGCATACATACTAGAAGGTTTGGGGCTCCATAGCTAGCTGAGGCTGTTTGGGAGATCAGATTTTTGTGGGGTTTTTAAAGAAAAGGGGAGCTGGAGTCATTTTAGAGTTTCTATTTACAGTTCACAGGCTTGGGTGCTTCGCTTTTCCTTTTTAATTCCTTTGATGAAAAACTGAGGTCCAAAGAGCAACCGGGTTTCTTGATCAGCCCTCTGGAGAGGGGGACAGGTGTGTGTGTGAATGAGCAGGTTACAAAGGGTGCTGGAGGGAGGCTGGCCTTTTCCAGGACCGCCTCTCCTGGGTGCTGTGCTACCACAGCAGGGACTGTTTCCTACCCACCCAGCTCCCTTCACTTCCTGCTCGGTCCCCTCCTCTTTTTTTCCTATCAAACCCCAGAAGACAGCACCTGTGATAGCACCTTGCCCCTCTGCCACCTGGCTACAACCCTGGACAGCTGGTGAGTTCCGAAGTGACTGTCCTCACTCCTTTTCAATGTGAGTTCTCGGAATCTCTCTCTCTCTCTCTCTCTCTCTCTCTCTCTCTCTCTCTCTCTCTCTCTTTGAGACTTTTCTAATGCCTCCCCAGAGTGCCCTCCTTGCCCCATCCCAGCTGCTGTTAGGTTTTGTTTTGTTTTGTTTTTTAATCTATATCATGTACCTCTAAGGAATACATCAACGCTGTCCCAGCTGAGGTCTCTCATAATTACGCAATTTGCTTAGAGGAGCTCTTGGGCAGGGCATATTTTGTGTATAGCTGGTGGCCCCTGGGTGGGTGACTAGGGTACATGTGATTTCCCTTTTCAAGTCAGAAGGAAAGCCCCTTGGTCAGACTAACAGCAAAGTCATACAGGGTTTCCTAGCTGCCCACACTGAAGCCAGGCTCCCTAGGCCAGTGAATGATGTTCAAAAGGTAAGAACCTCACAGTATATTTGGAAAGTTACAACAATTCTCTACCCTCCCTGAACCTTTGGTTTTCTGGGCCAGACCCCTACATAGTCGTCTGTGCTAAGCACTGCCTGTCTGTCTCATTAAAAGATGGGAGTCTTAGGTAAGGGAATAACAGGGGGCGAGGGGGCTGACTACCCTTCTAAAAGGGGATTTAACAATTTCTGTCCAGAGTAAGCAATAGCACTAGTGTCTTCAAACCCCACCCTCTTCTGCTCCAAAGATCTAAAATACAGTAAAGAAGGCAGATTGCAGGAGCAAAGCAACTCTGTTCCCAAAGCTGCCTTACAGTTCCTATTTCCTGACCACATTCCAAGCCCCTCCCCCTCCTCTCCCTTCCCCACTTGCACAGCTCTTCAAGAAGGGGCGTACAGTGCTCCAGTCCCCCATGAGAAGCTCTGTAACTCATCCCACAGAGCCTCCGCACTGCTTTCTGCCACACCCCCTCTTTCTCCTAACCTTCCTAGCTCTGTACCCGTGGATAGGAAGACTCCTTGGGACTGGCGCACATGCTCCAGACTCCAGGATTTGGGAGGGGGTGTTGGAGAGCAACCCCCGTTGTTGCTTCGGGACAATGGAGTCTGTGGAGCATCGTCCTGCCTACCAAACACTTTGAAAAGCATCTCTCACCCCAGTCTCTCCCCTCTGTTGCCTGACCCTCTGATACCTACTTCTCTGTGTTTACCTGGCCACTGCCAGCAAGCCTGGCACCAGCCTGCAGTGCCCGCGGCCCCGCCTTTCTCAGGCTCCCCCCTGGGGATTGAGATTGTCACGTCCCAGCGCTACAAGCCCAGATCTGCCCAGAGCAGGGGCTGGGCGCAGATGCCCCTCTGGCTCTGATGCTATTCCTGCCTGCAGCTTGTCTCTTCCTTGCCCAGGGCAACAGCAGGGAGTGTCCCTGTCCCAACTGAGTCTCTGCCTGTCCCTAAGGTCCACATCAAGTAGTAGAAGCAATTCTGCTCTCCACCAATTTACCTTCCCAAAAGACAGTTCCCGAAGCTCCTAATGAATCCCCAAATCCACACGTCCTTGCCATGTAGAGTGAGTACAGGCTTCTACGAAACCTTTTTCAAAATGCCATTTTGAAGCTAAAATACAAAATTGCAAGAGATCTGCCTTTTAAAGATGTTTTTCTTTCTTCTTCCAAAATTAAGAGGTGTGTGCTTGCATAATGAAATATAATCATAGCCACTCGAATCGTCCCCCTGTCCAACCATCTCCATATCTCTCACTCCAATCCCTGGGCTACCCTAACCTTGATCAGGGAAGTTTCTCCCTGCAGTGGACATCAGACAGTGTAGAGATGCACAACAGATGCTGGGAATCAGTCAGACACTTTAAAATTGACTCACTTTATCTCATTTTATGAGCACGATGACTGTTTTTGCCAGCTATGTGGCTGCGTGCCACCTGGGCACGGTGCCCATAAACTGCAGAAAGGGGTTTTGGATCCTCCGGAACCAGAGTCGCAGGTGGTAGACAGCCACCGTGTATGTGCCGGGAACCAAACTCAGGTCCTCTGGAAGAACGGCCACTACACTTAACCGCTGAGCCATCTCTCCAGCACCCTCCCCCACCCCGTCCCCTTAAACTGATATCTGCTCAAAACTACACGCGAAAAATAGAAATTTCAAAACCTCGGTTAAATAATACATATATTACTCTTCATCTCTTTAGGAACTTTGCTGAGACAGTTTCCTTTCTAGGGACAGTTCAGATTACCGTCCAGCGAATAGGAAATCACAGAAGACTGGAATAACAACCTCTTGTCTACCAATTAAGGAGACTTTAGAAGCAGTCTTTCTTGGATTGCAAAGACCGTTCAGAAAACCATCTCCAGCCTATGAGACCGCAGGCCTGACCCCCTCCCCCAGTCCTCAATGTCCCTTCCACTGGAGGCTTCTCATGCTCCCTATGTTCTTCTTTCCAGTAAGTGTGGACCTCCCTGCAGCAGAGAGAGCATCATGGTGGCTTTCAAAGGCGTCTGGACTCAAGCCTTCTGGAAGGCGGTCACAGCAGAGTTCCTGGCCATGCTCATCTTTGTTCTGCTCAGCGTGGGATCCACCATTAACTGGGGTGGCTCAGAGAACCCCCTACCTGTGGACATGGTCCTCATCTCCCTCTGCTTTGGACTCAGCATTGCCACCATGGTTCAGTGCTTCGGCCACATCAGCGGTGGCCACATCAACCCAGCGGTGACAGTGGCCATGGTGTGCACACGAAAGATCAGCATCGCCAAGTCCGTCTTCTACATCACTGCGCAGTGCCTGGGGGCCATCATCGGAGCTGGGATCCTCTACCTGGTCACACCCCCCAGCGTGGTGGGAGGATTGGGAGTCACCACGGTGAGAGCTCTTCTGTTCTTATTTCTGTGCCAGAACTCTGCGTGCGCACAAACTCTGCCGAAAGATAGGTGGCCTGAGAGGCACTCATAATACAACAGGATTACAGAGCTAGGAATATAGCTCCGTTGGCAGACCGCTTGCCTGCACGCATGGGGTCCTGGGTTATATTCCCATCCCCACATGTGTGAGGTTTGGTGGCACATATCAACACTATCAGAATGTGGGAAGTGAAGGCAAGAGAACCAGAAGTTCAAAGTCATCCTCAGATGTATATCAAGTTCAAAGCCAGTCTGCACTACCCAGTAACTCGTCTCAAAAAAGAAAAAAAAAAAAATCACATAAGAGCCAGACATGGAGATTGCCTATAATGTCAGCCCTTGAGAGGTTTAGGCTGGAGAATCAGGAGTCAAGGACACCCAGGACTACAGAGTGAAACCCTGTGTAGATATGGAACACGTATCAAGAGAACATAATTATTTACTCTTAAGTGACTTGAACAGGATTAAAACTGCTCAAAATATTTTGCTTTGCTTTGCTTTCTCTCCTATCCCAGTAACATCAAGTTTGTTTTTTGAGGCAGGATCTCACAATCATTATCTAGCTCATGCTGGCCTTGAACTTGGAGCAATCGTCCTGTCTCAGCCTCCTATGTGCTGGGATTAAAGGTATAAGCCAGCATCGCTGGCTTGACTGTATTTGTATGTTAAGAGCTTACAATTATGTATTTGATAGCAGGGACAAGGACTCGTTGCTCTTCATACATAGGGGACATTAAATGATCTACATAATCATGCTAGCACCCAGTAAACAGAAGCCAGTTTGAAGCCGCCCTGCTCTACACAACAAGTTCCAGGATAGCTAGGGCTACGCAGAGAAATCCCAACAAAAGAATACATCTATATTCATTCACCCATATTTCACTGTCGATTCGCAGTTTTACTCGTTAGCTCAGCACCGGGACCGGCTTTACCCACTTGGCTTGTGTTTTGGTTCAGATACCTATGAGCTAACCTAAATCTAATCGATGGGTCTAATAATTGCCTTGTAGCATTACAAATCTCTTAAGGACATCTTTTACAAGTTAAGTGCCACACTAACGCATTTCGCTTGGGTTGCTAAAAACAACACTCACTGAAAACTCAGTCCCTGTGAAAGTGATTATCTGTAATGGCCCCAAATGAATGGAAATTGACTCCTTCTTTTTAGGAGGTGGAAGGCATGGAAATCTCTGTGTGGGGTTGGTGGAGGACTCCAGCTAACCACGGCTTTCTCTGCAGATAAAACATGCCGTGCATACGGATGCCTTTCTGCAGACCTGGCCCCTTCCATTCTGATTGGCTGCTTTTCTTTCCCTCTCTCTAGGTTCATGGAAACCTCACTGCTGGCCATGGGCTCCTGGTGGAGCTAATAATCACTTTCCAGCTGGTATTCACCATTTTTGCCAGCTGTGATTCCAAACGGACTGATGTTACTGGTTCCGTTGCTTTAGCAATTGGGTTTTCCGTTGCAATTGGACATTTGTTTGCAGTAAGTTTTAAGTCTATTTGAATAATTGATTGATCTCGTTTATCCTCGCCCTGAAGCCAGCCTGGAGATGCTGGTTTACAGCTCACACTTCCTTTGGTTCTAGTAACCTGACCAGTGCCAACTGCTACAGCTTTTAGATTATTTCACGACTGTTGTTTACTTTAGCGTAAACTGTTTGACAAGTAGATACATGCTAAGAGAAAAATGAGTCTCCCAACTAGCTGAATATACCCGTGTATCCATGCAGATTTTGCCACAAAACACACAGCTCACTCAGATCCAGTCATATCTGTTGACAGAATTATGACTTTGCAACTACAAAGTGGCTAAATCTCAATGTTCCTCTGAGGAGACTACAGCAAGTTACAGCAAATGACACCTGTTACGAGCCCTGTTACCAAAATGTCTGAGGTTGTGTTCTTTTTCCAATTGTAGATCAATTATACCGGAGCCAGCATGAATCCAGCTCGATCCTTTGGCCCTGCAGTTATCATGGGAAACTGGGAAAACCACTGGGTAACTACTAAGTTGATATGCCCCACCTTTCTGAGGTTGGGAACAATTATCCAAAAGCCTCTTTTTTTATTAACATAACTTAGCTCACTAGTTTCTTTTGCTTTCCACCCAACTCGGACTCTCAACTTGTTATTTCATTTCACAGGGAGTAGAGAAAGTCCAGCAGAGGCCTGCTGCAACAGATCTCATAGTGTTCTGTTCTAGGTCTTCACTAACAGTTGAGTTTTCGAAACGTCAGATATGTCTGACAGAGTACAGCCGAATATTTATGGGTTTCCCATGTAGAATAAATTTAAATCATAAATGTATGCTGAATATTACTGCTTAAATCATTGAAAGAAAGCCTTCGTAGCAACAATAGAAAATAAAGTGATTCCTTAAAGGAGAAAAGAAATGTGTAAATGCTTCGCCTATAAAAAGGGTGTTTATCATCTTAGTTTGCATAAGCGAAATGCAATTATTGTTACAGTTAGTACTGGAGCTGGAAGCGTATAAACTGCGGACAGTACCACATAAATGATGTCAATGTTTATGCCATTGTCACTACAGCTGTAGCTAGAAAAAGAAATGACGCCCAAGAAGGTGTACTTTCTAATCTCAGGATTAGCCTTCTTGTTAATCTGGGCCCAGAGTAGTGAGAGACAAATGGTTCTGTTTCAATCGTTTCTGTCAACAAAAGAGTTCCTATTCTTTGGTTCATAGGCAATTATGAAAGTCACCATATATTAACTTAAATAACCTACAAAATACTAGAAAAATAAATATGGCAGATGGCAAATAGAGTTAACTTTTATTGCCATTAATATATGGTGAATGTGATTTTATATTTTTTTAAAGTTATGAACATACTATTTGTCTTTGGGTTTTGGGCTTTTGCACGTGGATCCAGCCACAGCCACTCAAGGATGGCGTGACCTAGGAAAGGAGGAAAATATTACACTGCGACTGCATGAATTCCCTTACACAAAAAGTGTATTGATTTGTTAAGACATAATTGGACACACATACAATGTCCTTTTCCCCCTTTTTTTATTGGATATTTTATGTATTTGCATTTCAAATATTATCCCCTTTCCTGGTTCCCTCCTCTCCCACTGCCCCTCCCCCTGCATCTATGAGGATGCTCCCACTCCCACCTAAATGCCCTCCCATTCCCCTACACTGGGGAATGGAGCCTTCACAGGACCAAGGGCTTCTCCTCCTACTGATGCCAGACAAAGCCATCCTCTGCTACATATGGGGTATGGAGCCATGGATCCCTCCATGTGTACTCTTTGGTTGGAAGTTTAGTCCCTGGGAGCTCTGGGTGTCTGATTGGTTGATGTTGCTGTTCTTCCTATGGGATTGCAAACCCCTTCAGCTCCTTCAGTCCTGTGTCTAACTCCTCCACTGAGGACTCCATGCTCAGATTGATGGTTAGCTGCAAGCATCTTCATCTGTATCAGTAAGGCTCTGGCAGAGCCTCTCAGGAGACATCTAAATCAGGCTCCTGTCAGCAAGCAGTTCTTGGAATCAGCAATAGTGACTGGGTTTGGTGTCTGCATGTGGGATGGATCCCAAAGTTGGGCAGTCTCTAAATTGCCTTTCCTTCAGTCTCTGCTCCACTCTTTGTCCCTGTGTTTCCTTTAGACAGTAACGATTCTGGGTTAAAGTTTTAAGAAGAGTGGATGGCCCCATCCCCCAACAGAGCCTTGTCTGGGCTCTGGATATGGTCTCTACAGGTTCTCCCTCCCCTTTGTAGGGCAGTTCAACTAATCTCATCCCTGTTGGGTCCTGGGAGACTCTTGCTTTCTTGGCATCTGTGAATTGTTGCTGGCTGCCCCCATTTCCCATCCCCAATTGCTACACACCTCTGTTACAAGTTCCTGACCCTTTTCCTCTCATATCTGATCCTACTCCCCTTTCTTCCACTCCCATTTTTAATAGGGTTATTTGGATCTCTGGAGTCTAACTTCTTGAGTTCTTTGTAATATTAGATACTAGCCCTCTATCGGATGTAGGATTGGTAAAGACCTTTTCTCAATCTGTTGGTTGTTTTTTTGTTCTAGTAACAGTGTCCTTTGCCTTACAGAAGCTTTGTAATTTTATGAATCCCCATTTGTCGATTCTTGATCTTAGAGCATAAGCTATTGATGTTCTGTTCAGGAAATTTTCCCCGGTGCCCATGTGATTGAGACTCTCCCACTTTTTCTTCTATTACTTTCCATGCATCTGGTTTTATGTGGAGGTTCTTGATCCACTTAGACTTGAGGGTTGCACAAGCAGATAAGAATGGATCAATTTGCATTCTTCTACATGCTAACCACCAGTTGAACCAGCACCATTTATTGAAAATGCTGTCTTTTTCCATTGGATGGTTTCAGCTTCTTTGTCAAAGATCAAATGACCACAGGTCTGTGGGTTCATTTCTGGGTCTTCAATTCTGTTTCATTGATTTACCTGCCTGTCTCTGTACCAATACCATACAGTATTTATCACAACTACTCTGTAATACAGCTTGAGGTCAGGAATGGTGATCCCCCAAGAAGTTCTTTTATTGTTGAGGATAGTTATTGCTATCCTGGGTTTTTTGTTATTCCAAATGAATTTGCAAATTGCTCTTTCTAACTCTATGAAGAATTGAGTTGGAATTTTGATGGGGATTGCATTGAATCTGTAGATTGCTCTCAGCATGATGGCCATTTTTACTATATTAATCCTGCCAATCCATGAACATGGGAGATCTTTCTATCTTCTGAGATCATCGTCAATATCCTTCTTCAGAGACTTGAAGTTCTTGTCATACAGAACTTTCACTTGCTTAGTTAGAGTCACACTAAGGTATTTAATATTATTTGGGACTATTGTGAAGGATGTTGTTTTCCTAATTTCTTTCTCAGTCTGCTTATCCTTTGAGTAGAGGAAAGTTACTGATTTGTTTGAGTTAATTTTATACCCAGCCACTTTGCTGAAGTTGTTTATCAGACTTAGTAGTTCTCTGATGTAACTTTTGAGGTCACTTAAGTATACTATCATATCATCTGCAAATAGTTATATTTTGACTTCTTTTCCAATTTGTATCCCTTTGATCTCCTTTTGTTGTTTGATTGCTCGGGCTAGGACTTCAAGCACTATATCAAATAGGTAGGGAGAGATTGGGAAGCCTTGTCTAGTCCCTGATTTTAGTGGGATTGCTTCAAGTTTCTCTCCATTTAGTTTGATATTGGCTACTGGTTTGCTGTATATTTTACTATACTTTTTTACTACATACTTTTACTTTGTTTAGGTATGGGCCTTGAATTTCTGATCTTTCCAAGACTTTTACCATGAAGGGTTGTTGAATTTTGTCAAATGCTTTCTCAGCTTCTAATGAGATGATCATGTGTTTTTTTTTTCCTTTAAGTTTGTTTATATAATGGATTACCTTGATTGATTTCTGTATACTGAACGATCCCTGAATCCCTGGAATGAAGCCTACTTGATCATCATGAATGACTGTTTTGATGTGTTCTTGGATTCATGTTGTGAGAATTTTATTGAGTATGTTTGCATCGATGACTCGCAAAGTCTTCATCCCCAGTGTCATTCATTGGACTGGACATTTTCCCACTGATAGTTCTGAAAAGGCTTATTATGTTAACAAAAATGAATTTACTTTCCTTGTATGGTGTGTGTGTGTGTGTGTGTGTGTGTGTGTGTGTGTGCGTGCATGCGTGCATGCATGCATGTGTGTGTGTGTGTGTGCAAGGCACAGATGTATCATGGCATGAGGAGGTCAGAGGACAACCTTGGGTAGCCTGAGGAAAGTTTGCACTTTGCACCTTGTTTGCAGGAAGGTATCTTGTTCACTGATCACCAGGCTGGCTGGCCCACGAGCTCCTGGGGATTCTCCTATCTCTGCTTGCTAGTTTCCACCCACCTGTAGGAAGCAGAGGAGTTACAGACATGCATTATAGTGTTTGACTTTTATGTTTGTTTCAGGGACTCAAATTTAGATCCTTACACTTGCATGGAGACACTTTATACATGGAACCATTTCTCCAGCCACCAAATGGAAAAGTGTATTGAGAAGTTTATAGATCTTACAGCAAGTGGACAGGTTTAAGTTCAGCTATGTAAGGTTTAGGAGGCTTTATTTTTTTTTAAACACTTTTATGTAGTTTATGTATTTTTCTATTTTCAGCAATAAAATTCATCATAAAAATTGAAAGATACTTTAAAATACACAGAACTCAGTTTGGGAATAGCAATTTGGCACCAAAATTCTTTTCTGAGAACATGGAGCTGATGTCTCCTCCAGAGTGCTATGGAAAGGGTAGATATTTTTTGAGGGTGGCTGTTCTCCCTCATGGGACTTGAAGCCTGTGAGGTAACACCAACCTAATGAGATCTTACCAAGGGAACAGAAAGCAAAGGCATTTAGAGGAGGGCCCTCGGTTCTCCTTTGAAAGGGCACAGAGCAGATAAAGTCTCCTTTGGGCTCCTTCATGTTTAAGATAAGAGCTTGGTTGGTCCAGAACCTCTGCTGGCCACTGCCCTGCTGGGCCTATGTGCTCGCCTCAGCAGAAGGCTCTGCTTCCTTCAGGTTTCCAGTGAAGATGCCAAGTGCAGCTAATTTCCAGGTGGAGCTTTAAGGAAGACAGTCATTTTTGTTTTGTTTTGTTTTTTCAAATGAGAAAGCAAACACTATGTTAGTAAAAGGGAGCAACGCTGACAGTTCAACTCAATCACTTGCCAAATACGCTATCTAAAATAAACTTGTTACCTCTCAAAGTGTCAAGTCCAAGGCAGAAGAGTGCATATTTTAATAATATCCACATCAAAGGTTATTAATGGAAGAAGAAATGTGCTCAGTACAGCCAGTCAGAGTGCTCAGTAAACAAGGGGTTTAGTTCCAAGTAGATCTACTGAATGAATGCCTAACACTCTATAGCATGCATGTGTTCTAAAGCACTCTATAGGGTGCATGTACTATAAAGTATATGTTGCATCCTAATCAGATCGAAAGCTTAGTTCATTCTCAGTGCATCCCTGGTGCAATAGAAATATATCATTTACTGAGCCCTTGAAGAATCACTCACTAATCCTTATCCAGCCGCCATCCCTAAAGTTAGTCCAGGTTTTCGCTAAAGTAGTATATAGAGGGAGAGAGGAGAGGGGGGGAAGGAGGGAGGGAGGGGAGAGAGAGAGAGAGAGAGAGAGAGAGAGAGAGAGAGAGAGAGAACCCATAGCATTTCCCATGCAATGAAATCACATTTTAAAGAGGAATGATATAAGGAAACTAACAGGCAAGATAGTCACATACAGCTTTAAATTATCCAGGATGCATGAACTGAACTGTTTTCCAGGAGCCACAAACTATCAAGTCCTTCAGGGTCCTATTTCATTTAGTCTTCACAGACTGTGAGATATATTATAGCCTCTACTTTTCAGATAAAGAAGGTTGAGCATAGAAGTGAAATCATGTATAATTATAGAGCTATAATTTAGTTTGTAAAGTGCTTGGCCAACACGTAGGAAGCCCTGAGTTCTCTCTGCAACACCGTACACTCTGGGCACGGTAGGTCTGTAACCTCAGCGCTGGAGGAAGAGACTGGGAGACTAGCAGCTCAAGACCAAGGTGAATTCAAAGCAACCTGGGACATAAGAGACCTTTTCTCAAAATGGGAGCACTCACAGAACCTCTAAGTGGCCAGACTGGGATTATATTCATCATGCATAATGAAAAACTAACACTCTAAATGATAAAACTGAACCATGATCCTGGTTATACAGAAAATCAAGGTCCAGGGCTAATGTGGGATACAGAAGAGAAACAGGCACCAAAACTTCATTTTTCTTTCCACTTTAAAGAATTCCTACTGTATATTTAACTTGTGCAGCCAGAGAAGAGCTATTTTACATTAAGATGTATCATAAAATTAATAACCCAGATGTGACAGGACCTACTATCAACTCACGATCCTGGGGAGGGGGGATATGAATTGAAGGCTAGCCTAGGCTATGAAATGAGTCTTGAGAGTAGCCTGAGCTAGAACCTGTCTCAAATAACTTTTTTAAAATTCAGAACATTAAAAAATATATTAAAAAAATAGAATTTTATTCTTTCTTATTTTGTGTTCAAATGTTCTTTAATCATGTGCAAATCTAGTGAATCTTGGCGTATTTTCTCATTTACTTTAAAATCCATATATGTTTGTGTGTGTAAGTGTGTGTCACAGTTGCTGCCTTACGTTAACTCGGTTAAATTCTACACCCATGGGTTGTCCCCTGAGACTACTTTCTCTCCTTCCCCCCTCTCCTCCATCTTTCCCCCAGATATATTGGGTTGGACCAATCATAGGCGCTGTGCTGGCAGGTGCACTTTACGAGTATGTCTTCTGTCCTGACGTGGAGCTCAAACGTCGCCTAAAGGAAGCCTTCAGCAAAGCTGCACAGCAGACGAAAGGGAGCTACATGGAGGTGGAGGACAACCGGAGCCAAGTGGAGACAGAAGACTTGATCCTGAAGCCCGGGGTGGTGCATGTGATCGACATTGACCGTGGAGACGAGAAGAAGGGGAAGGACTCGTCTGGAGAGGTATTATCTTCTGTATGACTAGAGGACAGCACTGAAAACAGAAGAGACTCCCTAGAACTGGCCTCAGATTTCCTGCCACCCATTAAGGAAACAGATTTGTTATAAATTAGACATATGCGGGTTTCTTGTTTCACATCTTGTTACACAGCTTAAATAACACATATTTTACTATTATCAATGGGGGGGAGAAGCCTATAATTAATATGACATTTTAATGGAAATCTTTTTTAATGTATCCTCGAAGCAAATATTCAGCTACTGTATTGACTTTCCTTTTGTTAGTAATAACTGAAACTATGAGCCGAAATCTGATCAAGTCTTACTTAACAGAGCATTGGACATCTCTGTGAGGAAGCTTGTACTGCCCATCCTCACTTCAAAACTGACACCATTAGATTGATTTAAAAATGACAAAATGCAGCACATCACCGAATCATGTGCGTTTTAGGAGAAGAAATGTAGTAAGTTCTTCCACAAGCTATCCCTTACTTATTAACTACCTTGGAGGAGTTAAAAATAGCACTTGCCATTGCTAATATATCATGCGTATTTATATAGCTGACTGTCAGATCCCAACCCCAATTCACTATAATCCTTCTTCCCCCTCAGCATCCAAGAAACCATAGAGCTAAAAGTCAAAAGAAATGGAAAGAATATTAACTTCTGTCCATGTGTTGGTTTCATCTAATGAAACCTGTACATGGGACACCCACCCACTGAGGTTCAGGACAGCCAGACCTGGGGAGTCTGGTGGGAGGTGGAGCAAAGGTTGCTACTTACAGTCCTACAACCATCACAAGAGGGGCAACCTCTGTTATGAAATGATTGCTCTGTTTTCAGTGCACACTCTTAAGGATACCACAAAAGATTAACTGCCTAAGCCTTTAACTACTTCACTTGCTTTTAAAGCTTATTTGCAAAATTGGGGAATTTGTTTGCCATTTGGGCACCTATACTGAAACACTAGCTGAGATATTTTAGATGACAACTTGACTAGTTGAGTCCTGCCTTTCTGTTGGTGTCTAAATCCTGCTTACTCTAGGTGGTATAAACCAGTCCTGCCCCGTGCCAACTGCTAATGCTTCCCATGACATCTGTTGATGGTCAGCATTGTGAGTGTAATAATACCCATTGGTGTGGATTAAAATATATGGCAGATAAGGTGCAAGGTAGCTGCCAATAAAGGTGTGAGCAGACAGCCTCTGTGCAAAGCTCCTAGGTGCCCCATCAGCACAGAGTGTACGTGCTTTTAAGGTATTTACCTCCTGCCTGATTTATTTGTTAGAACCATTTGTTTTTCCCATACTGCTTTGCCTTCCGCCCGTCGAATGCTCTGTGGAAACCCCAGTTTCTACACTCATAGCAGTCTAGCCTAACATTTATTTTAGACAAAGTGCTGTAAACGTCAATTTCACCAAACAAAAGTCAGTAGTGGGAGAGAGAAGAGCCACCTCTTCAAGGACTAACTTGTAAATAGCTGATCATCAGGGCTTTCTTCTCCCAAGCACAATTCCAGCTGCGTGTGACTTCTTATTGTTAATGGCAGTTTTGTGTCTGTGGCAGCAAGATAATGGACCACTATTAAAGTTGATTCTCTTCGGTGCTAGGAAACTGATATGCAAGTTCCCAGACAGCCACGAGGACAGCATATGCCTCTCAGAGCCACGGGCGTATTCTGAGGTAGATGCTGGGAGCATAGGCCTCATTTCAGGGCTTTGAATGTACTACACCAGAGACATAAGCTTCCTCTCTGATCAGAACCTACAGAACCAAGGCGTAGACCGGTGTTTTCACAATATACCACATGGGCTTAAGATCAGGGTGCTCCAGTCGGAAGGTGATAACCTTCAACAAACATGTTGGGTTAAAACCAAATTAGGGGTCGGGTCAAAAATAAATTCAGTTAACCAGGAATAGTGGGGCACATTTCTGATTACTTTTTCAAAATCCTGGCCTGTGATTATTTTTATTATGCTACACAGCTTGCATTGTGTGCTCACTTTCTCAGTCATTTCCAGGGACAGCATCCAATATGGTAGGAACTGAAAAGCAGTGAAGTGGAGATGCATTTTCTAGCAGTGGCAGAGTGCTGGGCACACAGTAGGTAATCACAGCAAGCATGCTGTTTGAATGTGTGTGTGTGTGTATGTGTGTGTGTGTGTGTGTGTGTGTGTACATATATATGGCTCTCATTTGGGATTTAAGAACAATAACCTCTTCTAATTTTTGCTTTGCTCAATCTTTAGTGGAAGCGTGATTTTGAGTGTTATCAAAGGAAGGTCATGTGGGTGTGGAAACAAAGAGCATGTTTTCACATTCTACTGTTTAAGGGCAGAGAGTGACGGCCTCGTCACTCTTCGTCTTGCATTTCACTCACGGCTCTGCCAGTGAAACAGTAATGAAATTGTCCCTTTCTAATGACATCTATGCAGCAGGGGTCTATTGCCTTGTGGGTGACACCAAATTATCCTACATATTAGGAGATCAGGGCTTTTCCTTTAATCCCTTCTTATTAAGGAGTGCATAGTGCCGTACCCAAGAGACAGCTACTGGCAGATACAGAGCAGAGAGATCAGAGAGGAAAAATCAGGAAGGCATAAAAGATTTATACGAGCCATGGAACAACGCCAACTGTCTGTTCCCTCAGGAGGAGAACAGAGTCACCCCCCAAGTTTCGAGGTGGTCCATACACTGGAAAAGTACACATTCTGTCAAAACACAGCAGAAAGGAATCTTTTTTTTAAGATTTTGAGGATTTTTTTTCAAATGTAGGACTCTGACTTCTAAATGTGTGTTTCCATTTTCTTCCAAATGTTCTACCCTTTCACACTATAAGAAAATGTTTTCTGTAGCCTAAGTCACTGGTAATTTTACAACTTGTTTCTGTGCTTTGACACTACTCATAAATTCTCTCCCTTTCGATCATCAGAGAAGTGTCCTTCCACATCTCAGAGACACTGCTGGCCAGAGCTGCTCCCTGATGAAGATTTCATAAGGAGATTAGAAATCTCTGGAAAGCATGCATGTTAGAAATGAGCTGATTTCTTAGAGGTCAATTTCAAAAGCGCAACACTTCTAGGAGGACCCAGGCAATGTGTGCACTGCTCTAACCCCACTGATGGCAGTGAAATCTCAAAACCGGGGAACTAATTAAAATGATGGCATGAGACCTTGCCTGGCCCTTTGTTGTGTGATGTTGACACCTTCCTCCCACATCAGAAATCTGACAGAGACATGACCTCTCTGACAATTGAAGACAGAGAGCCAAATAGACAATCTTATAAAACTATGAGAGGTTCTTATCATTAAACCACAGGATATATGAATGTGGACTCTTGGACCTGAAAGTCATTACGTCTTTCTCCAGTGAACTCATGGGATAAAATCTTAGGAAAGCATGGTTTCTCTTTGAAAGTGTACTATAACAACTCACTTCCTTTACGTCAGCTTTTTGAGCTCATGTCTGGGTGTTACTGCTTTTCAGAACACCTTAAACAACACAAACCTTTCAAACCCATAACTCTCAGAAAGAAATGTTAGGCACTTAACTTCAAAACTCAAAAACTGTGAATACTCACTTTTGGCACATAACTTCCCTGAAAACACTCACCCAACAAATGATACAACGCATACCATGAACACTAGATTTAAGAGCAGTTATAGTGTTACTGTTTTAAGTCAAAATTCAAGAGCTAAAAAATATACCTAACATATATATTCCATTGAAATGTATTCCTAGACTGTTCTCATGTTTGATCAAATAAACAGCAATTTATGGAAATATGTAAACAATTATTTATCATTTTATCACCCAGATCACGATAAACCTGCAACTTATGAGGAACTAAGAAAAATAAAATGAATGCCTGGTTATATTTACAATTATTTATTAACTTAATATTATTGCAAAATTAGAGTTAATGTTAAATGGATTTAAACTGTAATGACTAATATTTGGAAAATCTAATAAAAGTGTTAGCTGTGTGTCCGGGTTCTGTTTCCTATGTTGTATACCATACTACTAGGATCATACAAATAAATATCCAAATGTTTTTAAAAGTAAACCATAAACTTGATGGTGTTTAAAAATTCAGTTGTAGGCTGTGCACTTCCACTAAAATGAACGGGAGGTTTTGGTATTTGAGTTAAATCTACACCAAATGGTGGTGGGGCCCATAAAGTCATTCGTACTTTGTTAACGCCTACAGGGTATATACTGGGGTAGGCCCTGAAACAGACAGTGAAGACTAGGTTTGCACACACAGCATTCATGATGTCCACATCTGCAAAGCAGACTATAGCATATCAGCTACCATCACAGTGAGGCTAAATGGAAAGACTTCAACATCTCACTGGCAGTGCTAAATAAATGGTCTACCCTCAGGGTGTTCGGCAAATCCTGTCCACCCAGATGCATGGGTGCTGAGTACTTAGCTCAGTGAGTACTTATTTGCACCTCCTAGGTTCTTGGTTTCAGGTCTTCTCAAGTGTTAGTGGCTATAGACCTTCAGTACAAGGCTGGAGATAGTCATTTATGAATGTGCAACCAATATGATGGGTGAATAATCTTTGGGAGCTAAATTAATGTATATCTCTCACAGGATTTGTCATATTATGGTGAAACAAGATGCCTGTCACCCCCTCTAGATTCTGTGGCTGCGAATATGTCCTATCTATCCTGTATACTTCTCTTTCCCGGTGACCTCATCCCTGGGCTCTAAGGGGCTTGACACTCTACCGAGTAAGTGTGAATTACAAGGACAAAGCAATTAAACAGTATCTTAGAGTCATGAGGAAATGCTATAAAGCCCTATTCTTCAATCTGGCTGCTTTATGCTGCTGAAATGTGTGTGCTAAATACTTGAAATCTTATAATTCCAGGTAGGCGCTCAAAATTAATTGAAACAGAAAAGAAAAAGAAAAGTGCACACAAAGGATGTAACACTAATTGGATTTCTAAAATTATACCCAGTGTGGAGGCAACAAGACATGTTTTCATTGCTGTGTTTATACAATGGCCAGATGTTAGATGAAATTTAGTTCAGTTGAATACTTCAGCAAGCAAAGTATTTTAACAAGCATGGAAAGTTTGAGGTAGAAATGTCAGCCTGCTTTTATGTTGATTACTCAGTTCAGACAGCAGCCAAAGCAGAGTCACCTGAACTAATTCTTACCATTTTGGGGGTTTCCCACTGATTGCTTGTCTGAGTTTTAAGAAGACACTGACGACTTAAAACCCTGAGTTGGGTTCTGAAATCTCTGAGAAACCATGGCGTTCACACTAATAATATTTTTATGTATCATGGAGATAACAAAGGACCAGTGCCCACGAACTATAGACAGTGTAGCCTGCTTTCCTTCTTCCCATTGGAAGGACCACTTTTCACAGAAGAGGACGACGTCTTGAAAGTATTACCTAGGGGTAAGGCAGAAAGAGAAAACCATGAATTAGAAGAACTAGCAACTGTAAGAACATATATATGTGGCTATAGAATTTATGTTATTTTCAGTCATTTTACCTCAAGGACCACTACAAGGTGAGTATTATTTTCATCTCCAAAGATGAAGAAAACAAGTGTTTAGCAAAATAAGCAAATCACCTCACTTTGCACATAGTAGAAAAGCAAACTCTAGAACCCGTTTTTCAATGCTAGCCATCTGTATGATTCTCCTGCATCTAATACAGATCTATCACAGTATTACCCACCCAATTTCTCAGCAGCCATGCTGACATACATGCTCAAGAGCGTGCACATGTATACACATGCATACATGTTTTATGCATGTATACATGTATATGCATATTATGCATGCAAGGGGAATCTTCATTTTGCCATGCCACCATGAAGCAATAAATTAAATACATCGAACCAGGAAAATTATAGACCTTAGAAAATAATTTACAAAAGGGAATAAGATGGCCAGCTACAGAGGATTTACTTATACTTTTGATAATTTAGAAAACTGAGGTTCTTTTTCCTTGAGGGAATATTAACAGCATCACTATTTAAAATAGAGCCTGCCTGGTTGATACTGAAAAAGCTGGAGGTGAAGATTAACAGAAGCTACTGTTAACAGCTTCAATAGTTCAATAAAGACAATTGAATACTCAACCAGTATACGGTTTCTCATCCCTTCTAGAAACCATACAAGGCAGCTGTTTCCGTTATGCAGATATAAAAGGAACTAAAGTCTAAAAATGCAATCAGCATGTTCATAGGACTGGTAGGGGACAAAAGTGAGATTTTAACCTAGGCAGCTGTCCACACCTCTCTGCTCCCAGCCACTCCTCTCTGGGGACTCTTAGCTAAGTCACTTCCATTCCAGGTTCCACTAGCTCCAACTTTCACTATCTCTCTTTACAAGCCTTTGATTTTTCATATCTACTGAGATTACAGTAAACTGGACATTTTAGTTGTTCCCGGCCTAATCTCTCATTATCACTTCAATGTCCGCTGCTGGAAGATTAAAGCCTCAAGTGCAAATTCCACAAAGATAAACTACCTAAACTTACAAAGTGTTTTTAAAGGGGACTTTGAGTGGCCAGGGGAACTTTCTTTGCTGAGAAAGAGTAAAGTAAAAACTTCTTCCACGGTGCGTCAACTATATGTTTACTCAAAATTAGCAGCTCTTTGTGCAAACACCCATAAAAAATGGTGAATTTATTTATTAAATATCTATAAATAAAGTATTAAGAAAGGTATTTGAAAATAGTGTTTGGAAATAAGCAACATTTTGGAAAATGTTAGCATCTTAGTCAGAGTTTTATTGCTGAGAAGAGGCATCATGACCAAGGTAACTCTTATAAGGATGACTTTTAATCAGGGCTGGCTTACAGGTTCAGAGGTTCAGTCCATTATCATAATGGTGGGAACATGGCAGTGTCCAGGCAGACATAGCATTGGAAATGGAGCTGAGAGTTCAGCAAGAAAAGAGTGTGTATCACAATGGGCAAAGCTTGAGCATAGAAAACCTCAAAGCCCACCCACCCCAACCCCTCGGTGACACACTTCCTCCAACCAGGCCACGCACACTCCAACAAGGCCACCCCTCCATGGGCCAATTATTCAAACACATGAGTTTGTGGGAACTATACCAATTGAAACCACCACAGTTAGGGATACTTCTGAATAAGTCAAATTGTAACACAGCCACAGTGGCAAAGTCTTATGAGACTAATTGCATAATTCCTACAGCCAATATCCTCTCATTCAGCAAAAGGAAACCGGTTTGTGCATAAGACTGAAAGCTGTCTTGCTTTCAAACTACAATATGGTAGGTAAATGCTGACCTACATAAGACAAAACACAAACCCGCAACAAGTAAATGGGTCTTTGCGTAGACACTGTCAATGACCGTGGAGAATGATTTCGGGAGATTGGAAGGAAAAGGAAGGATAGCATTAAACTCTCATCAATAAAGGCAAGAAGTGAGGTTTCAAGTTCTTCTACAGCCCTCACACAAGCACTACTAAAATCGCCATTGTCTCTACAGAGAGAAAAGTCCTTCTGCAACCACCCCGGCATGGCGATCGATGCACGCTATAATTCTTGTAACTGGCAGGCTGACCTGAGAGGATGGTAAATTCTAGATCAGTCTGGGCTACCTAGGGAAACCTTGTCCAGAATTTTGTTTTAAGAGGGAATTAGGAGAAACAGTCCAGCCAGTCAAGTGTTTGCCTTGCAAGCAAAAGTTAAATCCCCCCACACCCCACATAAAAAATTAGCCAGTTATAACAGCATATGCTTCTAACACTAGCAATAGAAGAAGATGAGCCCCCCGGAAGCTCACTGGCCAATTAGCCTTGTTTACTGGAAATTCCAAATCGATGAAAGACCCTGTCTCAAACAAAAAGTAGAAGATGCCTGAGGAGTGGCACTCAACCTGTCCTTTGGACAATGCAGGCAGACACACTGACTACATGAGCCCCCCCCCCCTTCAAAATGGTTCCATACTAAGTCGATATCATAAGTTTTGTTACTCTGGGCTGCAATTAATGCCTCAGAGAGAGCCAGGCTATGTGACAGTTGAGGCAGACTGGAGGCCTTTTTTTTTGTTTTGTTTTGTTTTTGTTTGGTTGGTTTTTTTTTTTTTTTTTTTTTGGTTCTTTTTTTCGGAGCTGGGGACCGAACCCAGGGCCTTGCACTTCCTAGGCAAGCGCTCTACCACTGAGCTAAATCCCCAACCCCGAGGCCTAACTTTAATTGTCAAAACCTCGTGTTAAAAGGGAAGAGCTTCTGGTAGGATGAGAAGAGGATTTCTTTCTACATCCTGATATTCAACAAGGAATGTTGGGTAAAAGCAAGACTTGCTCATTTCTCTTAGGAAACTCTAAAAAGTGTGTGTGTGTATATATATATTTGTGTGCGCACTCGTGTGCATGCGTGCACGTGTGTATATGTAAAAAAAATATATATAAGGGTCTGGGGACATAACTCTATGGTTAGGAGCAGTACCATTTTACAGAACAGCACAGTTCCCAGCATCATTGTGACTCACAACTATCTGTAACTCCAGCTCCAGGGAGTTTGACGCTCTCTTCTGGCCTCACAGAGCACAGCACTCATGCACACTGACAAACATTTACTGACATCAGTGGAAATAAAATATTTGTAAGCTAATAATGAAACTAAAGTACAAGCCCAAATATCAGCCTAAGCTTCTTGGAAAGCTACTCCAAGAATTTAATGTCAAGACTTATCACCGAGGACTCCATCTATAGCCCCATGTTCCCAGACAGCTGGTGACATGGGAAGAGTCAAACCGAGGGAGGGGAGGGCTGAGATTTCACCAGTTCTCCATGAGGCCTGCAAGAAGGAAGAGTCAAGAAACACTGATGAAGATTATTCAGCCCTGTGGTGATGGTGCATTGTGGTTAAATCATTCATATTCTTTGAACTCTAATAAATCCTCATCAAACAATGATGACAGTTTCATCTCATCAAAGTTTAATCACAAGAGTATTGTAATTCTGATTTTCTTCACCTCAGTTCAAATTGAAAGTAATTGTCAGATGCTATTGTAATTCTCACCCTTACCCTCATCTTACATGTCTCCTTGTGTTATTATTATAGCCCATTTCATTGTCTTGGAGGCATGTCATATTTTCTATTATTCAAGCAATCTTAGAACTTTGTCTGCTACTTACCAACAGTACATGTAAAGCTCATTTTAAAACACATATGTCAGATACATTAACATGAACTTTTTTTCTTAAAGCACAGAGAAACATGAATGCCTAACTCATTGGTCTATTGAATTGTTTTATATGGAAGACTTTCTAGTTGCCTGAACTCTTGATTACTCCAAAGAAATTGTAACCAGCTGCAGAATGATGAGCTTACCACACACAAAGCAGAGCGTGAAATACACCTCTTTCTTTCATTGCACTGATACTTGGAAAATAGTTTCTCCTAATGAACAGGGGCAGAGTTTACCCCACTGAAATAGGATGATCTATCTTTCTAGATTAGAAGTGCGTGCGTGCATGCGTGCATGCATGCATCCATGTGTGTCTGCGATTCTGTGTCTGTATGCCAGAAATAAAACTCAATTATTGCTATGCAGCCATTGTCACTGGCCTAAAACTTGCAAGTTCTGGTACAGTGGCTGGTCAGTGAGACCTGGGGGTCTGTTGCCCCATCTTCCCTATGCTGGCCTCATGAGTGCATGCAACCACTCAGAAAGATTTTTACCTGGCTTCTGAGCATTAAACTTAGGTTCCCCAAACTTGTGTGGCAAGTGCTTTACCACCTGACTTATTGCCCCCCATGCCCTGCATAAGTTAGTCCTAATCAGAACATCCAAAGGTATACAGAAAACTAACAACAAAGCCCAAGACGAGTATAGGATTTGAGATAATCTAATACATTTTGTGTGTTTGTGTTTTCTATTTCTTTCCATGAGGGATGGGAGGAAAGATGACCAATTTAAAGATATCTAAGAGGTCTGAGTTAAGTGTCTTTACTAGAGAGAGACATAGGGAATATTATGGGACAGAAGGTGCAACCAAAACAGGGGCCTTAGGCTTAAATTTGCACAGACAAGTAATGTGAGAAGTCAAGAAGGCTGTGGACCACACTGAACAAAATTTCTGATTTTTCAAACAAACTTGGCGTTGTATATGAAGTCTCCAACTCTTATCTATTCAGTAGTCTGCCAAATAAAAGGTCTTTTAAATGCCTATTGCTTCCACTCCTACTTTCTCTGCTTAGCTCAAGCCAGCAAATAGAGAATTGTACACACACCATGCTTGGGGAGGTTGTGTTCTTAAATAAGAGTGACTTTGCCCTCCAGGAAATAACCAGCAATCTAGATTCTTTTGAGGTCATCACAACCAGGAATGAGATCCTTGAATCTAGTGGGTAGATATCATGGATGCTTCTAAACATCCTACAGTGGATGAAACAGTGTCCCACTGCTCACTAATAAAGATTTGGTTCAGTATGTCAACGGTGCTGAGGTCAAGGGTTCAACAACTGGTTGACCTTCATTGGTTGACCTTCGTCAGTCTTGTTTCCCTCCAATCCTTCTCCACACTGCAGCCAGACTCTTCTAAAAGTAAAAATACAATCCAGATGCAATGTCTCACATCTGTAACACAGTACCCTGGAGGTTGGGGCAGAAAGATGATCAGCCTGGATACAATAATCAAGACTCTGTATTAAAGCAGCCAGGTTAAAAATATTTTTCAGTAAAGTCTGCAGATGTGGCTTATTTTTCTGTCCAACTTCTATATGCATGCCTCTTTGCAAATTGAACAATTTTGGCTTGGAACGGATGGGCCTTCATCACGAGGAGCCAATCTTAATCAGGCTTATCCAATCAGATTACACTACTCCTTCCATTTCCTCTTGGGTGGTTTCAGGACTTTTGGGTCTTGAAGCCGAGGATAAATATTCATGTCTCCTACACAAAGCAACATAGTAGCTGCAAGTAACATATATGCACCCCTCCACATACTGTAAATTATCTCTAAATTTACTAATGTGACCTCATACAATGAAATGTTCTTTGAGTATCTCTTACTCAATTTATGAGAATAATGGCAGAGAGAGCCTTTGCATGCTCAATACAGAGGTAGTTTTTAAAAATGTGTTTAATCTGTGCTTCTTTGAGTCCACAGATAAAGAATTATGGTTACAACAAAAACTATAATTTCATTGATCTCCTCAATAGTTGGCTTAGAAAAGACATGAGAATCATTTGTTAACTGTTATTTGAGAAGATATTCCATTTAAAGGGAGGAGGGTCTGACAGGTTTATTACAAAACGACCATAATAATAATTAACACTCCTGTTTGCATTCCCCTTTAAAACATTGCTTGGCTGTTTTTCTCATTATGGGTTGTTATCCATCCCTATGTCCTCAAACTACCCTGACTTTCTTTGAATGATATGACAAAGCCATATAACTACTGTGGGGCAAGAAGCTAGGCCGTACAATGGCTTCCAGTCTCAGCTGTGACCCCCCCTGGAAAACAACGGTGAAATTGCCATTTGAAGAAGCCCCATTTTGTCAGTCTAGAAGAGGTCATGTGATCATAGCAGCCAGTCACTGAGACATCTAGCCCCGCTGTTGGAGGGTCTTGTTCTCTGTGTATTCGGATTCTGATTTCCATGCCCTGAGATCTAGTTACAGACACAGGCATTGTCATGAATATTGAAGAATCTCCTGCATCAATGTGGTATAAGGAAATGTTCCCCAATTATCTCTGATTGGTTAATAAAAGGCTGAACAGTCAGCCTGGTCAGAGGAAATAGAAAGATTGGACTTCTGATCCCAGGGAAGATTCCAAGAGAGAAGAGTCAGGGGAAAATGTTCATCACAAGGCAGGTGAGAGTCTTGGAGAAAAAGAAAGAGAGGTTGCCATGAAGCAGAAGATCCAAGAGTAGTCGTGAGGAGCAGGTCACCAAGAGCTTCTCCATGAGGACACACGTGGAGCACAGCAAGCCAGGGCAAGATTCAAACTCCAAGTAACACAGGCCCGTGGCTGGGAGGGAAGTAGCCCGGAGTGTTAGAACAGCTCTGAACCTGTTCAGCTCAGGCTTACAGCTTGTCGATAAAAACACCAGGTCTCCTGTCCGTTATCCAGGAGCCAGAATGTGCAAAAGAGGGCGTAGAAATGCCTTCACATATTTGAGAGCAACGGGGACATAACAAACCCCCCCAAAATTCTACTACACGCCACAAGAGAGTTCACTTGACTAACTGATTCTGAGTGAGCGAGCCCAGTGTGAGACAGCAGTAGTGCCCAGCTAAGCCAAAGTAGCCTTTCCTTTGATGAGTACTATCAGCGTACTCATAATCCATAACCAACGTATATAGGTCTACCCTGTGGGTGCTGTTGCTGCATGGGGAGTCTATTCAGATTTACCTCTGGCATCCGAGACAAGCAGGACAGAAAGACAAAATGAACCTGATTTTCCATGCTGACTGTGCACCCCACCCCCAAATGTCTCACCCTGTGACAAGACATGGTAAAATCCCCTATGGTTTTAGCTGCTCTTGAGTTTTGTTTTACCTGAAGGTCAAAGTGCCCTTTGTTGGCTTCCCTCCGTCTTAGGAAGAATTAGAGATGGTTCACCACCAGCCTTCAGATCCCAAAGCTGTTCCCCACACATCACAGTTTCATTTAATTTTATTTTCATTTATGTATCTGAGGTGTGCCTTCTTGCTTGCACGTATAGCACATGCATTTGGGTGTCTGTGGAAGCCGCACGAGGGCCTCTGATCCCCTGGTACTGGAATTCCTAATGGTGGTGGGCTGCCAGACAAGAGTGCTCGAACTGGGCCTGGGTCTTCTGTTAGAGCAGAAAGAGCTCTTAAAGGTTGCAGCATCTCTCCAGCACCCGAATTCACTTTGAACTTGGTGTTTTCTCTGTATCTCTTTTCTCTCCTCCACCAAGACCCCATCTTTACATTCTCTAATTTCTTTTGCCAGAAATTCTCTGTTAAAGGCAAGTTCGACTCAACCCTGCCTTTGAAAACCATAGGTGCTTCAACTGGAGGACCGCTCTGCTTAGCACATGCTCATCTTACAGAGGGCCGTGATTGACCCTCAACCACAAGGAGAAAATGTATTAAACAACAAGCTTATTGTAATAGTTCTACTAACTTTGGGCTACCAAAGATCATAAGATAAGATCTCCACCCATTTCTCCTCTTCCCCTAAAGACAACCAGTTCTACCTATTCTAATAAATATTTTAGAAAGTCCACATATCTGGAAAACAGATTCGTGCTGCCACTGCTGACTTTGCTAGTGCTTGGGTTCAGACATTTGCCTGCTCACCTGACGCTAGTAGGAAGACACACTGTCCCTTCTTGCATTCTGAACTGTATTTAACATTGATGTCTTTGGTTCCCTTGTGGGAGGTTTTGCTTGCTATCTTGGTTAGTTAACCACCAGCTTCTTCAACAAGTCTCTCAATTTCTTCCTGATGTGCTCAGACATGGGGTCCTTACGACTTCTTAGATCTAAAGAAGCCACTCAGTGAGTCTCTCTGCACCAATATGAGTACAGAGATGCGTGTACCTTGTACCTTGCTGGTTCTGACCCTCAGGCTGGCCTTCTCCATCACCTTGGGACCTCTGCACTTTATCCCTCCATCCCTCTCCCCTTCTTAGTTTCGATTTATCTCATTTTTGGCAATCTTACCTTTGCTGATTGTGGAAACTTTAGAGGTTTCTGGTTTGTAGCTAACAGAAATCTACCACAGTTCATCTTCCTTCTCTACCCCATCCTGCCCTGTAGGTCTTTCCAGTTCTTTCTCTCTAGTGCATTGAAATTGCACAACAATATGTCTTATTCCTTTCTCATTTATTCAGTCTCACTAGACATACAATGAGCACCTTCATTTAAAGCTTTATTCCTTCACTTGTAAAATGATCAATTCTTTCTCTTCTTACCAAAACAAGTACCAATTGCAGATGCAATTTTAAACAGAAAGAGCACAAATACAAACAAATAAATTATGACTGAAAGACTCAAAAACTCTTCCAAAAATGTTTGACGTGAGATTTGTATTCTTCTATTTGAACTAGTTTCTGTTATTATCCTAGATTAGGAATCAAATAAAAATCCAGATGAGGGGGAATATCTGAACCTCATAAACTCTGTAAAGACACAAACCCTCTCTCTCATTTCTGAAGAAAAATTGAAACTAGACTAACATGAAATTAAGCTGGTTAGATCTCTATTGTTCAAGCCAAACAGTGGAAAAGTAAGTTATACCCTATTCTAAAATTCTACGATATGAATGATACAAAATAGATTAGATTTCTCAGATTCTTCCTACAATAATTTTGCAATTTCTGGTTGCAAGTTATTACAATAAACAATATTAAAATCTCTTTGCTGAGTCACTCCCACAATAATACTGAATTCCATCAGTCAAACAGCTGTGATGAAAGGTTATAAAAGACAATTTCAGATTACATAAAAAGTTTTATTTACATAAAAGTAAATATCACTTGCTGAAGTAAATATCATTTTTTTCTTCCTAACCTATTGTTAGAGAGGTGGATTTGAGATGGATTTGGGTGTTTGAAAAGATCCCAGATTCATACAACAAATGTAAGAAATACTAAATTATAGGAACAGAATAGTGGTTGCCTGTGTTCAGTCAGAGATGGGATACTTCTACATTTAAAACTAACATCTCTGATATCAAATTATAATGCTGTATTTAATCTCCTTTGATGTCAAAGAACATTATTTTACCCATAGATTGGTACTGTGCTAAATGCTTGCCAGAAAAGCCTCTCTCCGAAGTGGTCATCCTTTCATCCTGTCAAGTGACTGCTGGGTACTCAGACCTAAGTGTAACAACTTTTCAAAAGTTAATATTTTAATTTTACACTAAATTCCAGAAATAAATTAGCCTATGGATCTTTGCGAAGAGATAGCTACTATACACTGAATGCTTATTATGCATTAGGAACTCTGCTTCGTATGTATCAGTAGTTTAATTCTCATGACACTGTAGCAAGGCTGACTGTTATCTGATTTACAGACTAAAATATAAAGCATTGCCCATGATCCTATCCGGGAAGCAATAGCTATCACCAGACACGGGTGGTCCACTTACGCAGCCCACCTTCAGGCTTCCATGCTGCAGTAAAAAACCTTCATCAGTGAATGACCAGGGTCAACATTCCATCAAAGCCAGGAATGGTGTTTGCTTTTGGTTTACCCACAAGTCCTGATGTCGTCTAATGAGAACCATTGAGCTAAATCATCCTCAGCCGGAAGCTTTAATTTTTTTCAAAGCCTACTTATATGGTGGTTCTTGAACATTTTAACCTCCCTTGTAAAGCACCACCCACCAGAGGTAGGTGGAAAAGAAAGGATACAGAGGAAGTGAACCTGTTTAGAGAGAGTTCTTCGGAGAAAATCCTGTCTGCGTTGTCGGAAAATTAGCTCAGTTCACAGATCAGCAGCAGCAACTCGGTCCCCTCGCAAACACTTCACAGACACCAGCCACCCAGGGCAGTAGCGCTGGGATAGCAACAGAGGTGCACAACCTAGCAGGAATAGCCAGGCCTCAGCAGGAAGGATTAGGACCAGCGGGAACACCAGGAGAAGTTCTCAGCTGTGCCTCTCTTAATGAAGTGAAGATCAGCAAAGACAGGAGACCAAGAAGCATTTAGCTATGCAAACAAGCCTAGCTCTCCCATAGTCCGTTGAGTCCAATTTATACTCCCTCCAAGCATCACGTGTCTTCCACAGGTCTTGCCTCAGCGTGAGTCTTTATCCACTAACACCATTTTGCCAATCAGCCTGAGTCCACGGAAGGGACAAGAAGCCACCAGCACACCATCAGAAATTTTTTTTGGGGGGGGGGCATTTCTCTCTATGGAGTCTCAACAAAAGCAGCTCAACTACAGAATGTAAGGCGGACCAATACATGTGTGTATCATTAGCGAAGAATCCTCCATCCCGTGTCCTTTCACGTGTCTGCTTTAGCAAAACATCCTTTCACTTGTGGCCACTTCAGGAAAACTCCTTCACATGTTTGCCTCAGCAAAACACCAACCAACACAACTGACTTTCCAAAGAACCTGTTAAGTTTCCACTTCATCAGACCCCATGACCTGATTCTTTTCCAAATATAGAGACCCATCCAGCTGGATCTCTGTAGGGACAGCATCGCAGAGAGGAGAGAGGTTATAAACAGTACAAAAACGTCCTAACATCCAGAGCACAGAGACTACCAAGGCTGCCAGTAGGGTGCCTCTCCTACAGGGTATGCTGATCAATAAAATATAATCCTGTAAGTTTATTACTTAAAAATTAATTGCATTGACCTCCTGGCAATGAGCAGAGACGACTTGCTGGCCGTGGTGTTCTTCTATCAGTCAGAGCAAAGCAGACGGCAGCCCTTTGTTCATCCTAGCCTGGCTTGGTGCCTGGCGAAGCTGTTTTATGCCTGGGACTCACCAAAATTAAATCGAATCCAGGCAGCACAGTGAGGGAGGAAGAAGACAGAGACCCGTGGATCACCATGCTACCCACAGATCTACTCACCACACAGCACACAGGGTCGTAGACACTTTGAAACCATACCATGCAGTGCAGATGGACGCCCCGCTGCCTGTCCGCTGCGTGGCTAGCCTGCAGTGGGAGCCGCCGCCATGAGCACCAAGTATGTGGTAGACCGATGGAACAGAGACAGAAGTGGAGCAGCTCGAGCATTATGAAGAGGGGTGGAAGAGGACACTGGAGAGCCGAGAGGTGTAGCCTATGTGAGTGGCCAGTCCCACCACCTGAGGCTGTGATGAAATCCCAGCCAGAGCTTCAGCTGAGTACATTACTATGCAGCGGTAGGTATTGGTGAATATCGGTGGCTCCTATCACCACTAAAGAACATGGAGATATCCCTGGTTGGAGCATCCCTGATTGGGAGTCCAGGGGCTGTGCCTAGTTGGCGCTGGTGGCAAGGGTGCAGGTGAGCTGGTTGTGGCCATGAGTGTGGGAGAGCTGACCCCGCCCACTCATCTGCCATGGGCTGGCACGGGTACAGAAGTTATGCCCCTCCCTCTCCCTGCCCACCTCCATCAGTCAGAATAGCTTTCCATAGGATCTGGAGAGCTATCCCTGCACCTCACCTGGGCAGCACAGTAGAGCTTGCCCTGGTGGAAGGGGTGCAGGTGAACTGCCTCGGCAGTGAGGTGGCATGGGTGCCTTTCCCTTCCCTCCACCTTGCCCCTCACCACCTGAAGTAGTCAGAAGAGCTGGCCCTGGTGGAGGAGGTGAGGGGGTGGGAGGGTGAGCTGACCCCAAGGATATGAATGAGGAAGAGCTGGTCCTGCCACTCTGATCTGTTTTGTAATGCAGAGGCAGGAGGGTGCCTTAGCAGTCCCATGCCGAGGCACCCCCCCACACACACAAATGAAGTTTATCTGGGACATGGGAAGTGGCCGCGGGGAAGGGAGTAGAGGCAGAGAAAGAAAAGAGACAGAAAAGAGAAAGAAAGAAGGGAAAGAGGCTTGGCCAGAGCAAGTGGGGAGAGGGAGTGGGAGGGAGGGAGAGAAGAGAGAGAAGCTAAACGGTCCTTTTACAGAAAAACAGGTTGGTACCTGTCTGTTACCCAGCAATTGTTGGGCGGAGCCTAGTGGAAATATTAACACACTCCTCTGGCATGAGGTGTCCTGTGCAGGGAGTGGAGGACATGCCCTCCTCCCCCTCACTCCTCACAACAGGCCCTAAACCTTGCATGGGACCACAGTAGAGCTGAACCTGATGGAGGGAGTGCCTGTGAGCCAGCCCCATGTGAGAGCAAGGAAGATGGCCCAGCCCTTCACAGGATGCAATACTTGGGAGAATGTCCTGCACCTTGACTAGGCAGCCAAGAGGAGCAGGCTCTAGAGATAGAGACATAGGTGAGGGTGAGCCCCAAACCCCTATCCCTCCATCCCCCATCCCCCATTCCCCCATCCCACTTAACCCCCCACCCTCCCACCCTGAGAGCAGGAGAGCTGACCCTGCCTCCTGCTGGTGACATAAGGCTGACCAGCTGAGCTACAACCCAGGTCTGATCTAAGACCCAGCCCCAAAATCTGAATCATCTGTGAATGGTTGGGACAATGAAAACAGCCAATCCTGCAGATCCAACACTGCAGGATCTCCATGACACAGGGCAACAACAGGATAACCAGGAGTCCCCCCTATGAGGAGCCAATATTGATGGTGTCACAGAAGTCAGAGATCTCAAACTAGACCAATGGCCTGTTGCAAGGAACATTTATTTGCAAGTGAAGCTGTGTGGACAGAGGGTCACACTGTGGGACCCACTGTGAGTTGTTTTCTAGGCTTTGTTTTGTTGTTGTTTGTGTATTTTTTTTGAGGGAGGGTTGCAAGGGTGAAGGGAGGATATGAGGGGGTGGGGAGATGGCAGGACTAGGGTGGATGATATGAAACTCACAAGAAATCAATGAAAGTCTTTTTTAAATAATTACATTATTATTCCATTCTCTGAGTATATAAAAATTGGAAAATGAGGCCTTCCTGAACTCCCATTGTAGCAGTAGCCATGATCTGGTGAACAGATGTTTGGGGAGGCTGTTCCCTGTCATGAAACCCTCCATGGCTCCCACCAAATCCTCAAAGTACCAAAGAGCATAGTTGAGAGAAGCTATGGAAACTAAGCCAAGGTTTCTGGGTTCAGGTAACCAGAGAGCTAGATATAAGTACATCTAAAACCACATGGCATACTGCGTGCCCAGCTCCCATGTAACCCCAAAAGAGACCTATCATCTCTCAGCCTCAGGGAGCCTCGGAAGTGTAGCAGCAGGTATGCTGAAGGCTGTTGGATACAGTATTCTACTGAACTCAATCCTAAACAGCTAGAGAACTTTTCCTTAATGATAACAAGAAACTTTAGCTAGGTAAGTCCCCTTTCCTCACCACGACAGAAGCTGGGGAGGGGGTGCTCCTTTAAAAAAAATAACAGAGATGACAGTGGATACCTTGCTATCACACAAACTTATTCTGGAAGGATTACAGTGATTTGGTGAAAATAAATTTTAAGGGGAAAAAATGAACCTGATGTAGAGTAATTACTGATAATCTGTTGGTAATTATGTTCTTTTTTCTCTCTCTTTCTTTTTTCTCTTCAATCATTTTGAAAAGACGTTCCCCAAAGGCCAGATGTTTAGGACCAGGATGTAACGAACTGACAGTCAAAATGATGTTGATAACAACAAGAGACAATAGTAACCAAAAGAAATGACCTCCATGATAGTGACAGTAACAGTACCAGAGGAGGTATCAGAGCCAATGTTGCTATGGAAACTGAATAGAGAGGGGGGTGAAAAGCATCGATGGAATGTAGTGTTACTGGAGAGGAGGAGCACATTGTATCGCATCCTAAATATGATTTGGAGAAGTAGCAATCTTTTGTGGTAAGCCCAGCAGAGTGAGGACAAACGACTTGCAGGATAGAAGGCAGTGCAGGCGTGAGGAGCTAGGGATTTGCCTGTAGGCTATGCCTCTGACGAACAGCACCCAACATCCTTTCAGGAAGGAATCTGAGAAGCTTCTTTGTACCAAATGAATGTAGCAAAATGCAAGCTTCCTGGGCATGGTCGTCCTTTCCGTCTCTGCCGCCCTGCAGAGCAGCTCCAGTTTAATGTTGGCGCAAGCCCTTCTTTAAGATGTAACATAGCAACTTTCTGGGCCCCTCGTTTGAACGGTGAAGGCTGATGAAAAACCTCTCTGGTGATTTTTCCAAGAATAAAAGGAAAGACTTGTGAAGAAAGAAGTAAGATACCCCGTCTAGATGGCTTTTAAGCTCCACAACGCTATGCATGGGGCGAGCTTTCTGCTTAAAAGCGTCCATCACAGTGTTACACAGTTACATGTGTACTCATCCCTTGTGGTAGTCTGCACATCAACAGACGCTTGTGAAGAAAATGACTCTTATGGCATGGTCCTCCTGCTGAAAGAGGGCTGGGAGACTGTGGTACAAAGTTGATGGTACAGAGGGGCCAGTGTCTGCCGGACAGGGTGTCCACCCCGAGGTCACCAGAAAATGACCTGGCCAAATGGTTTTAGCTTTACCAAGTGCCGAGTGACACAAGGATCCAGAGTTTGACATCTGGCATGACAAGGGTCACCCAACAGTGGCTGTCTGAACCTGGAACTGCTCAGCCGTGAGGCTGGGGGTCCTCAGCCATCCCAAAAGCCTAGGGAATTCTTAGAGAATCCATGGCCTTCAGACCATGTCAGGTAGCTGGAGAGACTGGCTTCTGAGGGCGTAGCAGCATGGTGCCAGCTACATCAGGAGACGCAATCAGCACAGGCAAACAGCATGAAAAACTGCTTTTTCCTCAGACCCCTTTATATCTGGGCTCTTCTCCCTTCAGGTAACCCTTCCTGGAATGTCTTACAGTCCCAAAGGTGTCTCTTGTTGATTTCATACCCAGTCAGGAGGACAGTCAAGAACAAGCCTCCCAGTTGCTTTCACCCGCTGCTTCCTGAGGCACCTGACAATGAGGAGTAATCATGGTTTCTTTTCCTTTTTCTTAATTTTATTTTTCTTGGATATTTTATGTATTTCCATTTCACATGTTCTCCCCTTCCCTCCCTCCCCCCCTCCCCCTGCTTCTATGAGGATCCTCCCACTCCCACCCAGGCACTCCACAGACGTGACTCTGTCTGTGCTTCTAATGCTTCCCTAACCGGTCACCTCCACCGAGCACCTTCCTGCTGCTCATTTAGAGTTCTGCGAACAGTCTAGAGTCTGACTCTTCATCTCTAAAGATTCTCTTCTCCTAACACTATCAATTGCAAGAAGAACTCAGGAAGTGATCTAAAGCACACGCTGCGTTAGCAAAGTCTTAGGTCCTATCGTCCTCTTTGATTTCACTAAACCACTCGAAGGACATGGCATCCCAAACAGGCAGACTAGTGGGAGGCCGGAGCTAGTGATTTGAATTCTAAGAGGTTTTCCCTTGAAAAAAACCTTCGTGGGGATGTTGTGATGCCCGGAAGAGGAAAGGGAGCAGAGCCGCCGGGAGAGCTCGTGATGGCTTGACAGTCAAATGACATCTCCACATTTTAGGAGGTAGATGAACACACTGAGAAATCCCAGCTGATATCAAACAGTGCACAAGCACGGAGTGTACACCCCTGCCCCCTGGCCCCTGCCTCCAGCCCTAACCCCATCCCGTCCCCGGAAGATTCGGAGAACTTCTGGTCAAGTTTGGCCCTACCATTAGTCAGAACAAGCAGTAGCCTTGAGCTGCAAAACATTAGAAACAATCAAAACAGAGTGACTGCAGGTCCTGGGACTGACTGCAGGCTGGCAGGCGCCAACGCTTGCCAGTCCACCTGAAGCAATGAGAGGCTTCATTTCCACCTTCCCATTCTGAGAGAGACATAGCAGTATCTATTTCCAACATTAAATTAGACAGAGAGTTCTTTGACTATTGTGGCTGCTGCGTGTTGATATTTCTGGTTCATACAAACATACATACATACATACATACATGCATACATACATACATACATTCAAACTGAAACAAAAGGGAAAACTTCGAAGGAGTTAGACAATTTGATATACTGTACATTCGAACCTTTCTAAGATGCAAATTGCATTGATTTATATAATACCTTTACTACCTGAATCCCTGATAAGGTGAAATTTACAAGAAATACAAAACTGGAAATACAAGATGCATTGTAAAATACTGTCTTTCTGTGTGATGGTTTCAAACTCTCCCAAGTAGAAGGTCACCCACCAGCACACAGACCTAGCCGTGGTCTTTGCACCACGTGCTTGGCAACAGGCAGAGTAGAGCTGTTTCTAAAACTAGTGACCCCACATGCACTATTATGTAATATTATTAAATACTATTTTAAAATAGCTTATATGGAAGCTAGGGAAATGGCTCGGAGATTAATAGAGCCCACTGTTCTTGCAGAGGACCTGAATTTGGTCCCCATACCTACATCTGGTGGCTCCCAACTGCTTGTAACTCCAGGGCATCCAATGCCCTCTTCTGACTTCCACAGGAATACACGCAATTGTGCATATTCACATAGACACACGGATATGAATAAGAATAATTTGTAAAAAAAAAGTCATTAGACCTATGCAATGTTTGTAAAACCATGTCAGAAGGAAACTGTGCGGACAAGTCACCTAAAACCTCCATCCAAACCAAGGAGCAAGCACAGGCTTGCGGGGTCAATAACCAGGAAAGCAGAGAACCAAGCCAGCACTGCTCTGTGAGCCTCTTACAGCCCTTTCCACTTCAGAAACAAACTGGGTACCATCATGAATGTGGCATGGATGTCACACATGAGACGAGCCAGTGACAAACACTAATCAAAGTGTCACACTTGCGCAAGGCCCTGGGTTCGGTCCTCAGCTCCGGAAAAAAAAAAAAAAAAAAAAAAGGAAAAAAAAAAAAAAAGACAAAGAATCACACTCAGCAGCAAGGTCACCTGACCAAGAGGTCAAGGCCAAGAGACTAAAATGCAGCTCTGGGTCGTAAGTTTAAATGAACTATGTAAGAGCCATGTAAAGTGTTTATTGTGATTCCTATTTTAACATCTTTTTGCCCTTGAAAAGGGGCTAAAAAGTCAGGAAAAGGAAAAATGAAACTGCTTTGCAAAAGCATCTCATTCCAGTCAGAAACGAGACGCCATCATCAAGAAAACAAGGGACAGTGAATGGTCGCCAAGACTCAGAGGGAAGACAGTGGATCCCCACATACGGATGAAAGGAACAGAAACCAGAGGTTTCTCAAAACTGCTGGAAAGGGAACTATCATACGGCCCAGCTCTCCACTCTCGGGTGTGTAGCCAAGGGATTGAAGTCAGTGCATCAGGGAGACACGGGCACATCCATACCGACTGCTGCACCTTCCACAGCAGCCAAGTTACGGAACTCACCTGCAGGTCTGTCAGGCAATGGAATTTTATTCATCTAGAAAAATAAAATAAAATAAAATATAACCCTTCCATGGAAACCATGGATTGAACTGGAGGTCATTAAGTTATGAAAAATAACCCAGGAAGTTAGGTGTTGCATGTTTTCTCTCCAATGTAGAGTCCATATTTGAATGTGTGCATGTGGGTGTATGCACATGCATTCACATGTATGTAAAGAGAAGGGGATGAAGTATATGTGTCATGAGAGCAGACAGGCTCCTATCGGTGAGAAAAAGATCAATGGGAGGAAGGATAGGAAAGAGGGTAATGGGAAGAAGGATGACCGATGGCAGGACAGAATGCCATGAATTATGAAAATGTCATAATGAAGCACCATCTTACTGATTAAAGGAAACAAGCATGTAAGTACGCCTGCTCTCTACACTAAAAAGTAAAAGAGGGGATCTTGTAAGAAGGCTTATTTGTCACACAAGCATGGGATACCTGAGTTCAGACCCCAGAACCCACATAAAGCCAGGTATGACAGCTCATGTCTGTGCTCTCAGTGCCCCTTCTGTGAGATGAGAGTCAGACAGGAGGATTTTCAGAAGTCACTGGGGCAGCTTACTGTGCATGAGAATCTGAGTTCCAATCCACAGCACCCACGTTAAGAAGCCAGGGATGGCCATATGCACCCATAACGCCAGCACTCTGCGCTGTGATAGGAAGAACACTGAAGATCACCTCCAGGTTCAGCCATCTCGAGTAAATGAAGCAGAGTGCTAGAATGGGACACTCGATAGCCTCCTCTGGCTTCCAGCAATAAACATACTCACGTGTGCACACACAGACACACAGAGAATATGGTCCCACTTAAAAGGATGCATTTTCATTTTTCTGCAAACAAGGCAAATTCTACAAATGTCCTGTGGTGGCATGTAGGCAGAGTAAGTGCAATGCAATACATGTATTGTAGGCTGTCTCACAGAGAACTCCCCTCAGAAGCCTTGATGTAATTTCCACATTACCAAACACCACAATAGAATCAGCTGACTTTATCTGCATGCGGTATGTCATTTATTCAATCAAAAATAAAATTCTGGGGGCTTACCTACTATATCCCAGAAACTCTGACCTGTGAGAATTCTTTGTAAAGTAGAAGGTGCTGTTCAAGCATCAGTGGCTGCTTTAGCAGTTCCCAGACACTGGCTTTTCTTTGGCAGTTCTTGGCTGCTCTTAAGAAAGAAAGCAGACTTGATAAGTTTCACAAAGGTAACAGAATTCTCAACCACTGCCACCTTTTGTACCAGAATCAGAGGATGTTCTCATGCAACCCACACTAAAGGCAGGCGGCAGAATTCACTAGGTGGCCTCACGGAGGACAGAACGTTGGGTAGGCAGCACCACCTAATGGCTGCTGGACAAAGCCTGTATCACCACCTTGAGAACATGGGCTTTTTCAGATAGATGAGTTTGAGTTATAGGCAGATCAGATATCTGTGCTGTTATTTTTAAACCAAAATCCAAAGAGGTGCCTGGACCACCTCCTCAGATGCTGGTGGAAATAGGAATGGACAATGTGAAGGTTCCTGGAGCTAATGGCAATTACTTGGTGTTTGCTGACGGGCTCAAAGCCAGCACAGATAAGAGTCTATCATGTGTGCGCAAATCGCCTTTTATAATTTTTGCTGCAGCTGAAGAAAACAGAAATAAACACCCTAGTATGGAAACTGTTAAGACAATATCTTAGCGCCTGTCCAAAGACAAATGTCAAGGGGAATCTACACTAGATTGTCTTTCCAAAAAGTAACTTAAGAAGCTGATAAAGACCCGAGTGGGGTCTCCTCCTTCCCATTGCTAACCTGAGGAAACACTGCCTTAAGCTTTTTCCACCCTCACCGTCAATAATAAATAATAATAATCAATAATGATAAACATTATTTGAAATAATCCATGCTGTTTTATTGGGCTGATTCATTAAAACATTCTATTTCACTGCTTGCACTAAGTTTTCTGAAAAGAAGCTTAGCACCACCACCCTCTCCTACTGCTGCTGAATCTGTGTAATATGTTTTTATTTTGTCTTTGGGATTCAGCACCTTTATTTTTCCCCTCACTGAGTCTTTACCTACTTACCCATGCTCTTGTCAACCTCCTGGTGTGCTGGACTCAGGTATCCACCTCTACGCCCTCCCTCCTAATGTGCAATCTTACATTATTCCAGCTAGGCCTCTTGGGTTGTATTTGCTTTGTGACTTCATCGGACAGAGTCTCAGTATGCAACCTAGGCTGATGACATATGTATAATCCTCTTGGAATTTTGAAGAAGGTCAACTTCTGCTGTGATCGAAAGATAAAATATTCTCCATAGCCACTTGTATTTGAACACTTGGTCACCAGGTGATGCCACTGGTTGGGGACTTATGGGACGTTTAGGAGGTAGAGCCTTGCTGGAGGAAATACATCACTGGGGTGGTATACCTTTGATATTTTGTAGCCTGGACCTACTTACTGTTCTCTCTCTCTCCCTCTCCCTCTCCCCCTCCCCCTCCCCCTCTCCCTCTCCCTCCCCCTCTCCCTCTCCCTCCCCCTCTCCCTCTCCCTCTCCCTCTCCCTCTCCCTCTCCCTCTCCCTCTCTCTCAGTCTATATCTATCTGTGTGTCTCTGTCTCTCCTCCTCATGTGTGGATGATGTGTGGTCACTCTGCTCTCTGACTGCTAAGCTGCCCTCAAGTTTCTGATGCTGTGCCTTCCCATCTTTATGGACAGTATCCCCCTCTGGAGCCATAAGCCAAAATAAACCCTTCCTTCTCTAAATTGCTTCTTGTCAGAGAATTTCTCACAGCAAAAGAAAAGTAACTAGTCCAACATCTAAGAAAACTTTTAAGAACAAAATATACAAAAACGAGGAACAAGCATAGAATTTTTTTTTATGAATTACAGGCTTGAGTTAAGTATAAGTATATAGTGATTAAATGAAAATGGCCGCATAGATTTAAATACTTGGTCTCCACTTGGTGGAGGATTAGGATGGGTGGCCTTGCTGAAGGAGGTATATTATTGGGAAGTGCCTTGTGACTTCAGAAGCCTGGAGCTATTCCTAGTGCGCCCTCTCTCTGCCTCCTACTTGTGCACCAAGATGCAGGCCTCCTGTCCAGATGCATACTCTGTTCCCACTGTCATGCCCTTTCTCCACCATCATGGACTCTAAGCCTCTGAATATAAAAGCCCAAATTAAACATGTTTTCATGTGTTGCCCTGATCATGGCATATACCACAGCAATAAAAGAATAACTAAGACAAAATATATGTGACAAACCCAAAGCATTCATTCTCTCTCCCCCCAGATTCTGGAAAATGTCTATAAATAGGATCTTCTGAACTCAGGGATCTCGCAGAAGGCAAGATGGATGCCCATTGTGCCCCATGGCTCATTGTTGCAGATGGAGATCATTTGTTCTTCCCTTTCTCTTATGGTTCCACCCCTTCAACCCATCTCCATTAAACTGACGGTCAACTTGAAATATGAAAATCAATTATGAAAGTCAATTAGGTGTTCTCAAAATCAGAATGCATAAAAAATTAATTTACTTCATTTAAAAAAAAAGACAACAGTGACTTCTGAGCTCCTACTTTATGCCAAGCTCTGTATCTGGTATAAAGTGAAGGACTAATCAATACCGGTTGATTATTTACTGAATAAAGGTGCTGCCAAATCTGAGTTTGTTTCCAGGATCCCACAAGGTGGCAGGAGAGAACAGACTCCCAAAAGCCTGTCCCGCTGACCCTTACATGTGTACAGATGGACCCATATGTCCATACTCACATACATACATACATACATGTGACATGCACAAACACAGATACACACAGTAAATGAAACAATTAAGGAATATTAGTTAAACAAATAAATGGCAAAATCTGTGTTTTGCCACTTGCTGAAGCTACGTGGGTAACCAAGGCACATGCCATCCCTCAAGGAAATACATTTAGCTTGGATGCCAAGAACGTGGACATTCAAATTTAGCATATTTAAAAATTAAAAGGCAACTTCATTCTCCTTTTCTTCCTTCACATTCCTAATCTCATTTAATCCCAGAGCCGCTGTACCATGCTACCTATGGGCTTCCTGTCTACCAAGTCTATGTCTCAGTTCCCTCCCCACTAGTCATGTGGACAGCCATGGTTTTATCAACTCTCTCCTGCATGGCTGCAGCAGCTGATGAACTAGCTCTGGTCCGCCCTGGCCCCATGGGTTGGATGTTCGGGTGATGTCTGCCATGGTGAGAGAATGTCTAGAAAAGGGAACTTAAGGTGTGAAGGATCCAGTCAAATCACTCTGTCCTGCATACGTGTGGTAGTGAAAACAGCAGAGTCTTCTCCTCTCATGGTCACCAAGAAGTGGGGAGAGAGGGGGAGGGGGAGGGAGAAGGAGAAAATGACTGCGCACGCATGCTTTCTCCTTGGCGCTTCCCTCCTCCATCTCAGCATGTGGGGTGGTCATCATTCTCCCTGGAAACCCTCTTACAGACATTCTCAGAATTATGCTAAACTAGTCTTCTAGGCACTTCTCAGGCAAACAACCTAGTTTCATGGATACAGCCCTTCCCTCCCTGGGTCCAGAATATCTTCTGTATTTCTTAAACTATTATCACACCAGCTCCCATTTGCAAAACCCTGTTTGGTTTCCCACTTCCTCTACTCGGTCAGTCATTGTCATTCCCAAGGAAGCCCTAATCTCCAGGTCCAGTCTTACCTAAGACATACCTTTCCTTCTTACCAGGCCTCTGTGTTCCCTCAATTCAGTCTTGTTGGGTAGACAGGTTCCTAAAGCTGCTTTTCAACCTCAGCTTCCTTGCTAAAATACCTATGGTCTCCACTCCCCCAGGGTCTGACTCAAGTCCCTTCTATCTGTCATGAGTTATTAGGGTCAGGCCCATGTGTTTCCTGGAGTCTGGCTTCCCAGTGAAATAGGGGCAGCCAGGTGCCATCTGTTACCAGGCCTGACAAACTGAGTTTGACCTCAGGACCAACGTCTTCAAGCTCTCCTCTGACCTCCACACAAATGCCATGGCACAAATGCACACACGCACACACACACCACACACACTTAATTAATTAACATATTAATTTATTAAATAAAACTTAAAAGAGCAGAAATAAAGGTGCACAGGAACTTTACACTGGGCAAAGAAACACAACACCAGAGCAGTGAGACTTGCGTCAAGAGCAAGGTGACAATACAGATCGGAAGCAATAACCCTGTCAAGATTGACAGTCGGCCACATCAGTGAGAACCCAAAAATGCTGGCAATCACTGAGGGCTTACATTTATGGGGTTAGTGTGGCTAGGAAGAGTATAGTTCAGGTGGTTCTTTATTCTGATTGACAGGTTAAATGACATAACCTCCTTTCTGCTATGTATCTGAATTTAATCGTCTACATTACTCAATTATATATAGGCATAAGATAGCAAGAGATTTTCCCTGAAAGTTCTCTTTAAGAACAGTTATTGCACATATGCAAAACCAGTTCAGGCCAGCTGGACTTCCTGCTCTTGTACCCTACCCAGTCATACAGAGGGTATGGGTTGAACAGAATCTAAGTTTAATGGTTGTTAAGGGGGAAAGAAATACACTCCATTGTTCAGAGACAAATGTGTGCAGCTTGATGCAGAGGGGAGCAGCGTCGCTTACACAGTGGTAGGTGATACAGGAGTGAGGTGCATGTACACAGTGCAGCAGGCAAGGTTCTCAGGCTGCCTGCTGCAGAGTTAAAGAGGAGGGATGCGTGCATATCCCACGTCAAGTATAGGTCCAAGTTAATAAGCCAGCCCCTGTGCCTTCCTTAAAGCTAGGCATCTTCCTTGTTGGACAAACCTTTTCCCTCCCTCGATTCTTTAGTGACATCGCCCACACTTTCACTGAGGAACATTTCCCTGTCCTCACATTTGGGTCATCCCTGTCTTCCTCACTACAGGGCTCTAAACCCTGGGAAAGTTGAGCTTCTTCAAAGTCACCTATGAAACACTCAGCCTCCTTAGAGTTGAATGGGCTTGGCAATTTGGTCTATTACTGAAATGAACACAAAATGGTACCAATTCAGAGTAACTGGGGTTTAAAGATGTGTGTGTGTGTGTGTGTGTGTGTGTGTGTGTGTGTGTGTGTGTGTGTGTGTTTTAAAGAAAAGAGTTTGCTTTTTGTGAAGAGAAATCCTAAATGCAGACTAATAACAGTTTTCATCAGTCTTTCAGTAAGAACATTGTCTTCCCAAAAACCCTATGATTTTTCTTTCCCACAAACACAAAGCCACACTCACAGGGGAGATTTGTGAGAGCTTTACTAACTCAAGCTTAATTCATCATCACTACAATAAATACAGCTCAAAGTACATGCCCTGCAGACATTAGGTCAGTAATATCACCACTCTCATGAAGGATGGCCTTGGCAGAGGACGAGCTAGGCTGGGGAGATGCATGTGTATGCACACACACACACAAACACACACACACAAACACACACACAAACACACACACAAACACACACAAACACAAACACACACAAACGCACACAAACACACACACATACATACACACAAACACAAACACACACACACATACACAAACACATACACAGAAAGAGAAAGAGAGACAGAGACAGAGAAAGAGAGACACAGAGAGAGACAGAGAGAGATAGACAGAGAGAGATAAAGAGGTGTCGTTTTCCCATGCTCGTGTCCAAACCACCCCAGAAGAGGCCCCCTTAATGGTTAAAATGCACCAGGAGAGTGGGAGGAAGGGGCTGTAAGCTCAAGTGTCTTGTCCATCGAGTGATTCCTAACCACTGAATTCCAACCACTGCAACCTGATATGTGTTTGCTTCCTAGACACTAATGAGATCTCTTCATGTCCTCCCAGCATGCTTAGCAATCCTCTCTCTCATACTTTACATTTCTTGTATTACTCTGTGAGGTATGGTATCCCACACTGATCCTTGACTTTGACTATTAATCATGTCTCTGACCATTGAACTCCTACTTTATGCCAAGCTCTCTTCACCAAATGCCTCAGTCTCCTACAGCATATTAGAGTACTGGCTAAACAATGAACTTTCTCATCTTTAGATGAGAATGACTTGGATATATGCATCTGCCTGTTCTACCCCGTCTGCCTCACCCACTACCTAGCACAGCAATGATGAACCATAGCCCATGGCCAACATTGACATCTACCTTGTTCCTTGAACATCAGTCTCTCTCTGGCTTATACAAGCAAATACATGTGTCACCTTCAGTGAAGGCCCTTGTGCCAATGCCAGGTCCCTTTCTCCTAGTTTTGCCCCATACAATAGTCCAAATGTTTGTATCTTCCCAAAATTCATACACAAATCCAATTCCCTTTACCGTGGTGTCAAGAGGGAAGGCCATGCAAGCCCCATCATGGAAGGAAAAGCATGTGGGGTAGGAGGATTCTAACTGAAAAGCAGAGATCCAAAGCTGCTGTTTCTCACTCCAGGGCTGATCAGGAAGCCAAGAGTAAAGATTAGAAACAGAGGTGGGAATTATAACTGTCACAAGCTGACCCCAGAGACCTGCCTCCACCAATCAGCTCATTGTCCCAAATGGTCTAGAGCCTCCCAAAACAACTTCAGGTAAGCGCTCAAACCCATGGCCCTGTGGAAGTCATTGAACATTCAAGCTGTAGTACACCAAGAAGAGATGACTTCGTCCTAAGAGTGAAACTGGTATCCTTAGATCCACAGGAACCTGGGTGTCCCTTCTACCATGTGTACATGGTTTTTGAAGCATTGTAAGCCCTCTCTATGCACTAAATTTGTTAGTGCATTGTCCACGGCCCCAGAGTTATACAAAACAGTGTGTTGCTGTTTACAGTGACCTAGACTGCATAGTGAGATGGCCCAGTGGGTAAAGGCATGTGCCATTAAACCTAATCACCTGAATTTGACCTCTGGAACCCATGTAGTAGAAAGAAAGAACTGATTTCAGTAAGTTATCCTCTGACTTCCACATGTCTGCTATGGCATATGCCTGCCCACATCCACACATATCCACATCAACACACACATACACACACACACTCACACATACACACATATATACACACACATGCACATACACATACATACACATACACACACATATATATACACACACATACATATACACACATATATACACACACATACACACACACATACATATACATACACACATATATACACACACACAAATAAATAATTTTAATTACCCAGTTTAAGATAAGTTTATCAAAACAGCTAAAATGGTTGAAAACTTCTCATCTTAACTATTTTACTGTGCAGTTACTAATGTCAAAATTTAAATGATTTATTTTTTAATATTAAAACTCTTTAACCAAAATCTGGCTGATCAAAATTTTGCTTAACATTTTGCATAAAAATCAATTAAGAAAACCTCAAAAGATAATGAAAACTAAAAGGTATTAAGGACTTCAGAAAATAAATTCCTACATGTCCCACCATCAATTTCCTACAATTTTTCCATGTAAAATATTGTACAATAAGAATTTAGAGTCACACTGTAACCCTCAGGCCCTTTAAAATTCTTAATAATCAAAAAAGCAATTATGCTCACTCTACTGTAATTACTAAAGAGAGTGCACTCAGACATTTTACAGCCATTTTCTAAAGAGAGATAATGTCGGTGGGGGTGGAATTCCTAATTAACTTTCAATTAATCAAAAATTCATGTTTAACCAGGAAAGTCCACCTCTGAAACATGGTAGGTGCCACACCCTGGATTCCTAGTACTTTGGTGAACTGTAAGCAAGCTTGTCTCCTAACTGACAGAAGAGACCCTGTCTAGAAACCAGTGGAACAAATGATTTCACCCTCTATTTGCATATCAAAGGACACCACAAGGTTGCCAGGCTTTGGAAGTTTTAAACACTTCAGACATGCAACTCCAAATGAGATATGCTAGTTTTTGAATTGTATTGCACAAAACTAAGAACGTTCCTTCCTTCCTGAGACAGGAATCTGTTCTAGCTATAATGTGAGGCTGCAGTGGGGACCCTTTATGGCACACATGATGAGAAGAAGCCACTGAGACAGATTAAATGAAGGGTACTTGTTAGTTGTGGCTGCGAGCCTGAAGGGAGCTGCAGGGAAGTTCCATTCATCAGCTGGAAAGACATTATCAGAGGCAGAGTTCTGTTTCTCCCTGGTGCTAAATTCTATCTAAAGTTGGAACATTCTGGAAAACACATCCTCAAGCTAGCTCCTCCAAAAGGATGAGGAAGCTCATCCAATAACATTGTGGGAAAGGTCTATTCATTTTCCAGAAACCCCAGCACAGTTGTCATTAGGTCTTTTTGATCCTGATAGATTTAAACATCCACCACTGAACCAATCGAGGAGTCGGGAGAGTTGGATAATTCTATAAGAGAAGACAACCAGAGGTCACCTTGAAACCAACAATTAGGTTTATTCCATCCCGAATAGCTGAGAACAAGAGAAAGTGGCCTCCCTGGTGGAAACTTTTGCGTAAAAAGAAAAAGGAGAGGAGACTGAAGTTAAAACATTAGCAAGCACATGAGTGGCTAACTAGATCAGTTAAGCAAAAGCAGATTGGGAGACCAGGTTCTTATCATTAACTGTGTAACGTATTTAAAAGAACTCTGTGCAGACACGTGCTCTTGAACACAAGTGTAGAGGCCAGAGGTTGACTAGATGGATATCTTCTTCCATTATTCTCTGCCTAACTTTGGGAGATAAATCTCTCACTGAACAGGGAACTCACTTACTGGAACTATAGAGGCCAGCAAACCCCAGGAGCCCAACTGATTCATCCCTCCATCTCCATCCAAGCTTTGGAATTGCAAGCACGAGTCACAGTGCTTGATACTGTACTCGGGCACTGAGGATGTAACCTCAGGCTTACTCAGCAAACAGCTCCTTAGCTCCTCCAAGGACCTTTCTTTGGATATGCGATATGTGTATCCGTGTGTGTGTGTGTGTGTGTGTGTGTGTGTGTGTGTGTGTGTGTGTGTGTGTATGCATCTGTGAAGATATATGTGACCATGCAGTGCATATAGGGGCCTTGTGGAATGTAGAATTCCCGATTGGCTAGACTGGAAGCCATCAAGCCCATGGGATCCTCTCGTCTTGCCTATCAGAGCTACAGTCACACGCTGCCCAGCTTTTTAATGTGGATGCTGGGATCCTAACATACTTCATACTTTCACTGTCAACACTTTACCCACTGAGCCATCTCCCCAGTGCCCCTCGAAACTCTCTTAACTGATTATAGAAAGAGCCACACCCACTTGATATTGCTCACACACCTCCTAGAATTCTAGCATATTAGATCAAAACACCAGAAACCCTGAGCATGAAGTCTCAATGGGCTTTTTGGACACAATAAGAACTAGTGGTGGTCAGTCAGCAGGCTATATGGGCTGGAGCTACGATCGCTGACATCGGTTATGTACTTGTTATGAGGTATTAGAAGCCTAGTGCATGCCTTAAACTGTGCAACCTCAAAGCAACCTATAGTATCATCCATGATAGGCCAAAGAGTGACACCCTGGACTCAAATAGTACATAAACGCAAAGAGTGTTTTATTCTGCTGAAGTCCAGCATGCTGGGGTCTCCCATTACCAAGATACAGAGATGCTCAACAGAGCTTGCAGGCCTGATTTAAAGCACATTAGGACATTCCAGGGTAGGTGACCTCTATGGTAATCTGTTGGGTCCATCTCTACGAGCATTCCATTACCAAGGTGTGAAGACTGGAAATCTGCTGGGGAGGTCTGGAAAATGTTGGTTGAGGAAGTAGCTAAGGAAGTCTGGAAACTGCTGCTGACCCATTGTCCTTGCCTCAGGCCTGGTGGCAGGGCAGCTTCTGGGGCCTGGAATTGCCTGGAATTGCCCAGTTCTTGGAAACAGATTTAGCCTAGTCTCCTTAACTGCCAATTTGAAGCCTGTCATGGAATCAGCCTAGCTTTCTCACTGTGGGTACCATGATGACCCTGTATTGCTATGAGGAAATGCATAAAGGTTAGCTAACATACCCAAGGTCACACTGCTCATAAACTGAGGGAAACCTAATCTCTGAAACCCATGTACCTAGAGGATGAATAGGTCAAGAGTCCAGGACTTTTGTTTGTGTTAAGTTTCAAACCTGAGGAAAGCAGCTGAGATAACCATGTTCTCCCAGCATTCCTCTGTCCCTACCTATGACAGGGTAACCCTCTACCCAGATTTCTCCAGCCTAGGAGCTATGCTCCCTTCCCCTAGAGGGTCTTCCCTATATAATGTAGACATTTTGCTTACCAGCCCTCCCTTTTTGTACCTTTGGCCTCCTGTGTGCTGTTCCAAGCTCTCCTCCCTCCCCTCCCTCTCCCTCTCCCCAGTCTCTTCACATGGCCCAGGGTCATGACCACTTTGGCCTCTCCCAGATGTCTCTGCCTCTGGCTGTGCTCTCCCTTTTATCTACAATCAACGTCCCCTCCACCATACCTGGGAGCACTCATGTCCTTTCCTTTTGATTTCTTTTTTTCAATCTGGAATCAAATTTACCTGATGATGACAAAGAAAATCTTTGTCACCCTTTGCTTCCCCTTAAACCTCCTCCAATTTGGCTTCCAGAGAGTGTATTCCAGAATCCAAGGATGAGAAAAAATAAATTGTGTGTGTGTGTGTGTGTGTGTGTGTGTGTGTGTGTGTGTGTGTACAGGAACAATGGAGAGAACACAGATGCCCCTTAGAGAAATAAGTAAAAGGTACCAGGTAAAAAGAAGAATCTTGGCTGCAGCAGCTGAGAGGGGCTGGAAGCTTCAGAGACCTGCACCCTTAGTCTGCTAGCAGATAACCCAGGGCCAGAGACCATTTTGTCATCCTTATCATTGTTAACTGTGCTTTTCGATTTGTCCCTCTAGCCAGTGTGACCTGCAAAGTCAAGGTTACACATTACGGGACGTGATTAAAGGGCAAGTATTACACTGGCAATGGGGAAAATCCTGATAATTACCATGATTTCATCTTTTAACTAATCTCTGCTTTTTTTGCCCAAACATTGGAAGACAGCGATAGAAAAATATTTGTTACAAAAGCCATCAACCCATTAGATGCATTCATTCTCTCACCGTACTGAAAATGTACTCATACAGAAAAATAGAGACTTAGGCCCAAATTCAGTGCAGGGTAGATAAGCACATCATCATCGGACCCTCAAAGGGGAGGTGGAGGATGGGAGGCAGTCAGCTCAGAAACCCCAGGAGGGACAACAGAATTTGGATGAGCAGTCTTTGTCGCTGAAGACCAAAGATTAAGACAAGAGCGTCAGGGGTGCAAACAGGCCTCCTGCTGGCTCCTTGCCCTAGCACTGTTAACAACCCTCCCTTCCTGTTGGAGGGAGAGGTCAAGAATTTCTCTCCTTTGCGACGCTTCTACTCAGTCTACAGATAACTGCCGGCTCACGACAAGGGTTGAGTGGCTAGGGGCACTTTTCAAGAATCTGACTTTCCCTCCCCGCTATAAATGAAAAGTTCAAGGCTAGAAATTGTTTTGTTAACAGCTCTCAACAGTAGCCAGCCTGAAAGTTTTTTCATGGCTATTATGAAGATCTTAAGTAAACTTTAAATATTAAATTTAGATTAATCATCAGCTAGACGTAATGGCAGCTTTAAGAAAATGTACATGTGTTCCACAGACTTAATGAATATAGAATCTGAGAGGGCTTCCACCAAACTTACAGCATTTCTTCAAATCAAAGAATTTCAGGCTCAGTTTCCTGGAACCTTTGCTTGCCCTCCACCTATCAGTTCTGGGTTTTTAAGTTAAATGGTGGCCCTGCACAGCATTTAAAACCCAACCTGTTAAAGCTAACAGTGCTTTACCTAAAGCACACATTATCTGCATCACCGGTTCCTCTGGACATTTATTTCTGAGCTCATTTTATGCACAGGACTTCAAGACCCTCCTTTGAGGGATAGAGCACCTACACCGGCTCACTCAGCTCTGGCCTCATAGGTGACATCACACTCAGAGCCAGGATAAAGCCACCCATGGGAAGCAGGCCACTGAGAAGCAAACACAAAGGAAAATTCGTACACATGAAGACTGCCTAAGACCCACAAGGCTACACTCTTGAAGCCTCAGGGAAAACACACACACGCACGCACACACTCACACATGCACACGTGCACACACACGCACACGTGCACACACACGTGCGCGCACACACACGCACACACACATACACACACACATACACACACACGCACACGCACGCACACACACGCACACACTCACACATGCACACGTGCACACACACGCACACGCACACGTGCACACACTCACACACATACATACACACGCACACGCACGCACACACACATACACACACGCACACACTCACACATGCACACGTGCACACACACACGTGCACACACACGTGCGCGCGCACACACACGCACACGTGCACACACACATACACACACGCACACACTCACACACATGCACATACACACACGCACACGCACGCACACACACGCGCACACACACACACGCACACACTCACACATGCACACGTGCACACACACGCACACGTGCACACACACGTGCGCGCACACACACACGCACACACATACACGCACATACACACACACGCACACACTCACACACACACATACACACACGCACACGCACGCACACACACACACATACACACACACGCACACACTCACACATGCACACGTGTACACACGCACACGTGCACACACACGTGCGCGCGCACACACACATACACACGCACACGCACACACACACAATAGCACCAGGGGTTTGAGGTACTCTGCAGCTCTGAAGCTCTACCCCTTGACTGGAGTTTAAGTCTGAAGTGTCTGCCTTTGCTTATCCCTTTGTTCTGTTTTGTTTTATTTTATTTTCTCTTGCTTTTCTTTTCCTTTTTCTTGGTAAAGGACACTGAACAGAGGACCTCACACGTGCTTATCAGGCACTCTACCAATTAGTTGCAACTCCCCAGTCCCCCAGGTGTCACTGATTTGTGCCTGACGGACCTTCACGGTTAAGTTTCAGTAAGATATAGGAGTGTGTGAGTGCTCGTGTGCCCAAGTTAAGACGTGGTGGACACGGTCACTGGCGTGACTGGCGTGAGTGTGGTTATACCAAAACATCATGCAGTCTGTCTTAATTATATATAATGAAAACCACACAAAAGTTTTGGGGAAAATTAAGTTTGGAGAAATGGGTGAAAATGAGGGTACTAGGGGTGAGTATCAGCAAGAGATCATTGCTGGAAAACTATGGTCGGATATGTGATCATTATACGATGTTCTACACAATGGTTTTAGCAGCAACTATAGCAGCAGTACATATGACACCTCACAGTGGTAGGTCAGTGAGCTTGAATTGTAGTGTGTGTGCATGCATGTGCATGTGTACACAGTCACTGCGTGTGAGTGCATGCATGTGCATGTGTGCACAGTTAGTCACCGTTGGGACTTTGCTTCCACTATGTGCATCGTGAGCATCAAATTCATGACCAGGCATTGTGGCAAGCATTTTACCTGCTAAACCACCTATCCGATGCCAAAATGGTAACCCCTAAAGGGCACAAAAATCCATCAATTTATGGCGTAAGTTTGATTTTTATCCTTGTCCTATCTGTTCTCTCTTACTACCTTGGAAAAATTAAATGCCCAATCACAACAGATCAATTTTTAGAGCCCAGATGTTTTATAACCTAAGCAAATCATCCAATAAAATCCAAGAGGCATAGTGACCTCACACAGTGATCCCTTTAACACTCTTTAGGCGATAACCTTAGAAACAAAAAAAAAAAAATCAGCATTTGAGAGAATATGCCTTTTGAAGATAATAATTGGTGCTGCCAAGACTTAAGTCCAGTGGAAGTGGTGGAGGGCACCGCACGATGCTTTCTTTCTGTGTACAACTGTGAACTAGCGCATGCCAAGTTGTTATTGGATCTCCAGAAAGTGTTAGGCTGCAGTGAACTGAGGAACTGCACAGGACTTGCTGAGAGCAGCCAGCACCCTACAGCTGTGCGCTTCTCCAGAGCAGAGTTCATTTTCCTATCTTCCAGATTCGGAAACTAAGATGAACCTCCTGTGAGATCCGCACATCTCTTCTGTGGCTCTGGGTTTCAGGGTAGTTAACTACTTCAAAGCTCATCCTGTGACTTGGCTTAGAATTATTTCTTTCAACACAGTTTTTTTTTAACTTATATATCAAAATGTTTGTGTCTTTAGCAGACTCGTTATTATACTCTGGTCTGTAGAAGACTTCCATAATGAAGAATAGAGAATGGCAATTCAAGAGAGCATCTAGTGGGATGTAGAGAACCCAGCTAATAGGTGAGAACGTTCCTGCTTCAGACTACTGTGCCTCTCTGGGAGACCCTCACCTTCCTAATCATGTGAAAAAAAAATGCCAGGTCTGTTCCCAGCCGAGACATTAGTATTTTTTAAGTCACACCAGACATGCATAGCAGGCAGCCAGTATCAAAGCAGTTCCTCTTAAATGACTGGACCTCGTCTATACATTCACCTGAAACCCTTTAACCCTACTGTGGAGTCTCCATAAGGTGCTGTCAGTGGTGGGCTCCCTCAAGTCACCTCCATGTGGTCTATATCTCCTGGGTTACAAGAGCCTGGCAGAAAAGAATTGGTGTTCTTGAAGCATCAGATGCCTAGAGGCACAGGTCTGCCTCCTCCCTAGTTCTGTGAGATTTGCTCTATTTTTTTTTAATTAAGACAGATCATTAGGAGGATATTTTTGTTATTGTTCAGACTATGTGCTGTATCCCCATTCCTCTCGCTCATCTCAGAAGAAAAGGAAAGGCTAGCCAGCATCACAATCCTTCCCCAGAGGCCTTTTAGGATGAAAGTGATGGCTCCTGCTGACACAATAAAAAATAATCATCCTGGGTTAAAAATAATGATAATAATAAGTTTCACAAATGTCCTAATAATAACAGAGAATTAACCACATTCCTCACAAAATCAGCCTTCTATGCTATTAACCTTCCATGAAGGGATATTTTGAGAGAGGAGCCCTTACAAGAGGGTCTTGAAGTGCTTGGTTTCTATCTCCAGCCAAAAGACCAACAGAGCTTGGAGAGCTCATCAGACTAGACTTGGTTTCACAAACTCCATTTCCTTTCCTGTTCATCTGTCAGTCTGCCCTACTGAACTTGCAGCTGTCGTGTGGAACGAACTGTGTGGGAGGCTGTAAGAAGGTGTCATTATATCTGATGCTCTTTAGAGATGAAACTCCTTAGGCTGAGACAGTAAGAACATCAATGGCACCAGCAGATCCCAGTGACCTTAGAGGCCATGATAGCTTTCTGCTACTGTGACAAACTTCCTGAAACAATCACCTTAATGAGGAAAAGCTTGTTCGGGCCATTGTTTTAAGATTTCAGCCTATGGTCACTTGGCCCCATGGTTTTTGGGCTAGTGATGGCATGGGACATCATGGAAGAGTACAAGAACAGGAGAAACCTGTTCATCTCATAGGAGCTAGGAATTAGAGAGGAGACGGGGTCAGAATCCTAATATCCCAATCCAGACCACACCTTAAAAGACCCCAAATGACTCCCACTTGATCTTGTATTTTAAATAACAATGCCACACTAGTGGCATCTTTGAGAGACAGTAGTTGTACATTCCAGAGAAGGCTGAGTAAGGGACCGTCATTCCTGCCTGCTCCACAAAGGTTTTATAAACTTACCAGTGATGCATCATGGGACCCCACTACAGCTTCATTTCTGAACATACAACATGCTCACTTGGCATTGTACATGCCAGTACACAATGTCGATGAGTGCTGCCTGAACATTGGCTCAGATTCAAGACTATGGTGTGTTTTCACTGTATATATGAAGTCTGTGGCACCCATGAAAACATAATGTTCTAATTATGGTAAACAAAGACTTTCAATACTTTCCTAACATCTTTCTTCAGCATGTGAGTATCAAATTAGACTATCTTTGAATTATGTTACTAGGATATTTGATTTTTAGACATTCATGTTTTAGTGGTTGAGTTGAATTCTGTAAATAATCCTAAAGTGTGCCTTGGTTTGAAATTGAGGCATAATTTTCAAGTTTCTGCCAATGGCCCTAAACATATTTTTGCTACTTTGCACTATGTAGTTGCATAAATCATGAATGACCAGTAAACCAAAATACCAAATATCAATTAACCTGAAAAATGATGAAGATTATTTATGTGACAGTATCATATTCAGCTAAGTTTCATTTTCTTGAAATGGAATGCAAACTATGTTAAAAATAAACAAGCACAGTTTCCACCTGCACCCAGAGCTGACCCTGTGCCACAACTCTCTGTACCCAGATCCTGCTGGGAGAGAGCTGGTCTCCAGTACTGCTGACACACAGGCTTACAGGAGGGTCAAGCCATTGTCAGCGACAGCAAGGCCACCTAACACCAGTGATAAGCAGATGGCAAGAGTCAAGGGCAAGAACCTACATAACAGAAACCAAGACCACTTGGCATCATCAGAACCCAGTTCCCCCACCAAAGCAAGTACTAGATACCCCAATATACCAGAAAAGCGAGATTTTGGTTTAAAATCGCAACACATGATGAAGTTTGAGGACTTTAAGAAGGTCATGAATAATTCCCTTAAAGAAATACAGGACAAACACAAGTAAACAGGGAGAAGTCCTTAAAGAGGAAACAAACAAACAAACAAAAAAAAAAAAAACCAACTTAAAGAATTACAGGAAAACACAACCAAACAGGTAAAGAAATTAAACAAAACCATCGAGGAGCTAAAAATGGAAATAGAAACAATAAAGAAATCATAAAGGGAGACAACCCTGGAGATAGAAAACCTAGGAAAGATATCGGGAGTCGTAAATGCAAGCATTGTCAACAGAATACAAGAAATAGAAGAGAGAATCTCAGGGGAAGAAGATACCATAGAAAACATTGACACAACCATCAAAGAAAATACAAAATTAAGAAAGATCCTAACTCAAAACATCCAGGAAATCCAGGGCACAATGAGAAAATCAAACCTAAGGATAATAAGTATAGAAGGGAGCAAAGATTCCCAACTTAAAGGACCAGTAAATATCTTCAACAAAATTATAGAAGAAAACTTCTCTAACCTAAAGAAAGAGATGCCTATAAACATAGAGGAAGCCTACAGAACTCCAAATAGATTGGACCAGAAAAGAAACTCCTCCTGTCACATAAGAGTCAAAACACCAAATGCACAAAACAAAGAAAGAATATTAAAAGCAGTAAGGGGAAAAGGTTAAGTAACATATAAAGGCAGACCTATCAGAATTGCACCAGACTTCTTCCCAGAGACTATGACAGCCAGAAGATCCTGGACAGATGTCATACTGACCCTAAGAGAACACAAATGTCAGGCTACTATATCCAGCACAACTCTCATTAACATAAATGGAGAAACCAAGGTATTCCATGACAAACCCACATTTACACGATGTTTTTCCACAAATCTAGCCCTACAAAGGATAATAGATGGAAAACCCCAACATAAGGAGGGAAACTATGCCCTAGAAAAAGCAAGAAAGTAATATAATCTCAAATATTCCAAAAGAAGATAGCTACACAAACATAATTCCACCTCTAACAATGAAAATAGCAAGAAGCAACAATCACTATTCTTTAATGTTTCCCAAGATCAATGGACTCAATTCCCCAATAAAAAAGCATAGATTAACAGACTGGATACATAAAGAGGACCTAGTATTTTGCTGTATACAAGAAACACACCTCAGTGACAAAGACAGGCACTACCTTAGAGTAATGAAAAACAATTTTCCAAGAAAATGGTCCCAAGAAAAAAGCTGGAGTACATATTCTAATATCAAATAAGATTGACTTCCAACCAAAAGTTATCAAAAAAGATAAGGAAGGAAACTTCATATTCATCAAAGGAAAAATCCACCCAGATGAACCTGAATATCTATGTTCCAAATGCAAGGGCACCCACATTCATAAAAGAAACTGTACTTAAGCTCAAAGCTCACATTGTACCTCACACAATAATAGTGGGAGATTTCAACACCCCACTCTCATCAATGGACAGATCTGGAAACAGAAACTAAACAGAGACACAGTGAAACTAACAGAAGTTATAAACCAAATGGATTTAACAGGTATCTATAGAACATTTCATCCTAAAACAAAAGAATATACCTTCTTTTCAGAACCTCATGGTACCTTCTCCAAAACTGACCATATAATCAGTTACAAAACAGGCCTAAACAGATACAAGAAGATTGAAATAATCCCATGCATCCTATCAGATCACCATGGACTAAGGCTGGTCTTCAATATCAACAAAAATGACAGAAAGTCCACGTACACATGGAAGTTGAACAATGCTCTACTCAATGATAACCTGGTCAAGGAAGAAATAAAGAAAGAAATTAAAGACTTTTTAGAATTTAATGGAAATGAATATACGACATACCCAAACTTATGAGACACAATGAAAGCTGTGCTAAGAGGAAAACTCATAGCTCTGAGTGCCTCCAAAAAGTAAGAGGAGAGAGTACATTAGCAGCTTGACAGCTCACCTAAAAGCTCTAGAACAAAAAGAAGCAAATATACCCAAGAGGAGTAGACTGCAAGAAATAATCAAACTCAGGGCTGAAATCAACCAAGTAGAAACAAAAAGAACTATACAAAGAATCAACAAAACCAATAGCTGGTTCTTTGAGAAAAGCAACAGGACAGATAAACTCTTAGCCAGACTAAGCAGAGGACACAGAGAGATTATCCAAATTAACAAAATCAGAAATGAAAAGGGAGACATAACAACAGAATCTGAGGAAATTAAAAAAAATCATCAGATTCTACTACAAAAGCCTATATTCAACGAAACTGGAATATCTGGGGGAAATGGACAATTTTCTAGATAGATACCAGGTACCAAAGTTAAATCAGTCAGGATCAGATAAACCATCTGAACAATCCCATAATTCCTAAAGAAATAGAAGCAGTAATTAAAAGTAATTAAAAGTTTCCCAACCCCCCCCCCAAAAAAAAAGCCCAGATCAGATGGGTTTAGTAGAAATTCTATCAGACCTTCATAGGAGACCTAATACCAATACTGTTCAAACTATTTCACAAAATAGAAACAGAAGGAACATTACCCAATTCCTTCTATGAAGCCACAATCAAGCTTATAACTAAACCACACAAAGACCCACCAAAGAAAGAGAACTTCGGACCAATTTTCCTTATGAATGTCAATGCAAAAATACTCAATAAAATTCTGGCAAAACAAATCAAGAAAACATCAAAACGATCATCCACTATGATCAAGGAGGCTTCATCCCAGAAATGAGGGATGGTTTAATATATGAAAATCCATCAATGTAGTCCACTATATAAACAAACTCAAGGAAAAAACACACATGATGATCTCATTAGATGCTGAGAAAGCATTTGACAAAATTCAACACCACTTCATGGTAAAAGCCTTGGAAAGATCAAGAATTCAAGGCTTATACCTAAACATAGTAAAAAACAATATACAGCAAACCAGTAGCTAAATCCATCCAACTGAAAAAAATATAGCATTTTCAATAAATGGTGCTGGTTCAACTGGAGGTAAGCATGTAGAAGTCAAGACTACCCAAGAAGATATTTTCTCAAAAAAAAAAAGTAAATAAATACTTGAAAATAAATAAATAAATTTGAAAGTAAATAAATACAGAAAAATTATTTATTTAAAACATAATAATAACATTCAAAAATGTGCAGAGATCTTTATATCTTATCAATAAATCCTTATATGACAAGTGGTCAGTTACTAAATCACTTGTGATACCACACAGGTAAATCAATCAAGAGGTCAATATTACATAAATCATTACATTTATGATATATCTAATGTATATAAAAGTATACAATAATAGAAATAATGCTTTGAAGAATAGTGAAGCTTTGGGAACTGCCCTTAAGATAATAGATCAAAGGTCACCATACTAAGTGAAACAAATACAGAAAAATGTCAGTTTGGTTTGCAAGCCTGTGATTGAACTCCAGATGTTCCTAGAGTTCCTGTGTGGTTAGCTCTCTGTAAACCCACCACAAATTGGAAATTGGGAAGGAGAAACCACATTCAATACATCAAGTCTTGCAAACACCAGTCATTAACAACCCAGTTCACTATACGATGTAGGCTGCTTCCCCTTCGTGACTCCAGTCTGGTGAGGATCTACTGATGTTACACAGCATCACGAGACAAGTCATGGCCAGAGCCTGAGAAAGAACAAATTCCAACACCACAGCTCAGTTTCTACTGGACGCTTTCCATACTGTCCCATGCTACAGCTGGAAAAATGTTACACTGAATCATTCATTGTTAAGTCAGGGACCCTGTGTATTTGCACAAAAAATATCTTTAATTGTTTCACTCTGGGTGGATTATTTTCAATTCCTTCTCATACTTTCTGCATTTTCCAGTTTTTCTTCACTAAGTATGTACCTCTAACATAATCCCCGAATAGACAGTAACTTTTTTTTAAATACAAAACACAATGCTGAACGGTTCACGAGTTGCTGTTCTTATTAACCGAATGGTAAGGTTGCACTAACGCTGGTTTAGCATTCCCCCCACCCCCGCTACACTGTTTCTAAATTGCATTCACTTAGGAAAACCTCTGTGTTTAAATCACATCTTTATAAAATTAGCCATTTCTTTGTATGCTTAAAGCTCTTAGAACCAACTACATTCTAAGTCGAAGGTCTTCTGGTTGCTATGACAATTGACTTCATATCTCTGCTACCCTGTGATCCCATCACTTGAGTGTCTGACAGCATCTTATTTGAGATGTTTGTGTAACGATGCAGAGAATCTTTGAACACTCTCGCCTTTATGTAACATTCTCTGGTGAAGAACGAGTTCTTTCACGATGCGCCATTTGAAGAAAGTTCAGAGGAGGGATGATAAATAATTAATAAGACATAACAAGAGGAGCATCGAGCCAAGCAGTTCTGAGTACAGACTCATGGGCAAAAGCCGGGTTGCAAATAGAATTTGAGTAGCAGAGTCGAGGCCTATGTCAGCAGGGCAGCACCCCTACCTTTGTCTTCTAAATACATACAAAATGAGACTACTATCCTGCTGTTCACAGCCTGATCTATTTACTGAATAGCTAAAGCACTCACATTCCGCATTAACCCTGTCCTACAGGAAGGGAGATACAGAGAAGAACACAGTAGTTGCTACCCCACCCCCAGAAGACGCTAACTCTGGGTACAGGATGGGAATCGTGTTGCTGGAGACGACATTCTTCAGTCACCCTTTGAATCTTGAAGTAGTTGCACATCATTTATAAATGCAGTGAGGATGGCCGTGATGTAAGATTTTCACAGATGTGGTTTGGAGAAGAGGGTGTGCCTATAAACTCTCATGGTATGTCTACTAGAGGCTAAGGAACTGAGACCCACAGAGTAGCCAAAACCATCCACAATGTAGGAGCCAAGGAAGGCCCTGTGCTGTGGACCTTTGATCCTCTTTAACATGCTTCACTTATTCGATATTCTCACTTTGGTAGGTGGAGCTTAATTCCCACCTTCTTGCATGTGAACTGGATTCAGTGGGTGGTTTCTAATACACAGGATTCAGAAATGACAACACCTGAAACCACCTCCCCCCCCAGGAGCAGTTCATGCCAGACAGGTACACACACTGCTTCTCAGGCCTTCCTGCTCTGAGGAGAAGTCAGCTGCTGTCTCATGAGAAAATGTGGTTTCATCTAGCGGGTTGGTCTGCTGATCCAGACAAGCCTTCACGATACCCATCCTGAGGAGCAGCCTTAACAACTACCTCTACGAAACAGAGCCACACAGCTAACCTGTTCTCCAGCCCGTCCCCTATGGAAATAGCAATTATTTTTGTTAGCCGGGAAGTCTAGATGTTAATGCAGCAATAGATAAGTATTTGATAAAATAAGTAGAAAGAGACTGAAAGAGATAGATAAAACAAATGAAGTTTTTGGATTAACATCTGGAGAAGGGCCTCTGGCTACTGAGCTCCACCAAATTGGATTTCTATGTGAAATCACTGAAGGTTGGGGATTTGTCAGATATGCTAGCATAACCTTATAGTTCCAGGAGGTAATATACATTCATATCCGACCTCTCGTGGAACGCGTGTTTAGCTCATTTAGGTACTCTATAAGCATGTGCTGTAGGAAACAATGACTGTGATTATGTGAGAACGGTCCCCACAGGCCCCCAAAGAGGTAAAACCATGAACCCATAACAAAGGTTCAGCCAGTCACAGTGCACACAGACAACGGTGGTCACCTGAGCTGGTAAAATGCCTGGATTGTGGTGACCACGTGAGTGTGCCCTTGTAGAATGGGTTCTTACTGCGATTCTTATTACTTCAGTGAATATCTAAGACCTGGATCACCTATTGGGTGATCCAGCCATGACTTTGTCTCTTCAGCTTGGGGAGGGGGGGGGTGGTTGTGTGAAACACCATGCTAGAAAAGATCACCACACAGAAGAGGGAACAAGCTAGACGCCCACTATCTCCTTGAACGATAGTCTCTCAATAGCCTTTACCTCCCAGGACGCTATGCATCTCTAAGTTCTATCATCTCCCACGTGTGCCACAGCCTTGGGAGCATGAATCTGGAGGAACATTCTCGATCCAATTTAGCCCGTTTTCCATGCATTTGTGGTGATGCTGGTGCCGTCAGCCATGCAGCACAGCCAACTGCACCAAGCACAGTACAGCAAGGCTATGCAGTGCACAGGACCTGATGACAAGAGTAACCAGCTACGTTGCTGGACTGTGGGTCACTAACTGCCATCGCTCTGCAACAGATGCATGTCCAGCATGCTGACCACCTGTGTGAATTGTGAGATGTTTCATCCAGGGTTGATTTTACCTAAAGACGGCACTCGGAAAACACAGAGTTCATTTTTATCAGAAAGAAGAGAACTTTTTTTCCATACAACTGATGATGTTGTTTCCACGCCACGGAAGGGAGGATGCTGAAAGGCAAAATTAATTTAGAGGGCTCGAGGAAGACGTCACATCAGAAAGCAATACGTTGGGGGAAGAAGAGGTATTAAAGCTCAGAGCTAAGGAAACTTGATTATAGTAGTAATGTGGAGGATGATGGAGTCCATGTTTTAAGGAAAACCAAGGATCAACGGTAGGAGAATTTAAATAGAAAGGAAGGGAGTTTTAACTCACTATACTAGCATGGAAAGTACTAGAAGCCTAGCAATGTAAGCTCTGGGAGCTCATGCTCTCTCTCCTCCCAGAACAGAAAGGAAGTCAAGAAGAAGAAACGTAGGAATATCTTGGGCCCTGGGATAGTCAGGATCCCAGGGACACTGGTGGGTTCATGTTAGGCAGCCATGCTAACTTCCTGAGTAATGTTTGTGAGCAAAGGGGGGATGCTTTTCCTCCGTAATGACAATTCTGGAATTTTGGTTTCTTTTACAAAACACAGAAATATAAGATTATGTTGTGGTTTTACCAGCTACGGTTTCTGGGATTGGGTTACTTTAGAATTCTGGGAAATTTTCAGAGGATATATAAATGCCTCTCAATAGGTGAGGTCGGTGGTTGGGGGTCGTTCAAGGGGGTTGTTTGTGGTTTGTTAGAAGTGGTCCTCAAAAAAAAGAGTAGGAAATTAGATTCACAGTTCTCTTTTTCTACCCCCATCCTTCTTTTGCTCCTATCTTACAATAGGGGATAAAACCGGAGAGATAAAGGGTGGAAAAAGAAGAACCCTCAAAGTAACTAAATCAAGCTACACTTCTACTACTCGAACTTGGAGTTAAACCGGGAGACCCAGGAAACCTTGTCTTTAGCAGTGGGTTCTAACTGAGCTAACTAGTCTTCCCGAAGACCCCACCTGTGCCTTGCACAAGTCTAAAGAAAAAAGTCAGAATCGATCACCCACTTTTGGTCAGTGTTCAGCCCCAAAGCACGAGCTATTCCTTTGAAGCAGAGCACTGGGCGCAGGGGGTGGAAACTAGGGAGGTGGAATATCTCATGCTTTTCTCAAGACCCTCATCCTGCGTTTGGCAGGAGCAGAAATGGTCAGTTCCCCTCAAGTGTGTTCATTCGCACAGGAGAATGGGAGGCCGACAGGTGACACGGAGAAAACCAGCCCAGAGTTACAGAAATCCTCTCATGTTTTCAAATATCCATCCTTAAACAGTTTATCTGCCTCTGTCTTTCTCTCCAGAGCCTTCTCTGACCTGTGGGACCTTCTACCTAGTCTCACACTGACATCCGTGGCCGTTGCCCAGGCTGAAACTCTCCCAAAGCCTTTCTTCTGTTAAGATGGACACATTGAATCCAACGATGCCGCCTTCCTGCCCGGTTTCTGTTAGAAAGAACTTCAGTTCCTGCCCCCTTTCATCTCTCTTTGGGGGCAGAAGCCACACCACTCCACACTCACAGATCATCTGCGACACTTAGAAGATGAGAAACTTGCTGCTATATTTCAGCTTGCTTCATTAAAAACAACTCTAGGCACTACAAAGTGTGTGTTATTAATATGCATATGTGGTATCTCAGAGGCAGCATTGCCTTTAAGGTGTCTTTTCAGCAGGACAACATTTTCCCATGTGAGGCGGGGAACAGTGAATCATATGTGTGGGAGGGAAAAGCCCGTGGGCTGTGTACAGTACTCACTCCCTTTGTGCCGCACTTCCCTCTCCCCTTCGCCCCCTCCCACCCACTTTATTAATGGTTTCTGCAATTACTGGTAACAGTGCCTTGCCAGCAAAGGAAAATCAGTGACTGTCTGACAGATTGTCAGAAGGAGGGGCAAGAGAGGTTGTCTGTGAAGAGACATGAGGGGATTGCTGGGACAAAATGGAGCTTCTGAAGACAGTGCACTCTAGGATGTGTGCAGATCAGACATCACATTGGATAGATTCTCTATGACCTGGTATCTGACGTTTTATAAATAAAGAGGGGGTTCTCAGAGTAGGAAAGTTTACCCTAGAATATACCCCACAATAGCTAATGATGCTTCTCAGGAGATCCCACGGAAGTGGACCTGGGAGAGCCCAGGAAACTAGGTAGAGTGTATCTTTATATCCAGTTGAGGGTAAGAGAGACACGTGTTATATGGTTCAAACTCCCAATGAATACATTTAGTCTGTCTTCTTTTTGACTTATTGCTTAGTGCATAAGGGAAAGAACTCATATTAAGGCCAAACTAGACAGTGTATATTTGGAAGAAGCATCATATCAAGTAGATAAATGATGAAGTTTCTTGAAGGAATATGAAGAAATGCCCTTAACACTTTGGTTTGGGCTATTAGGTTTGACAATGGACAGGTTGGTCTGCTTAAAGACATTTGGTTTCTTACTCCCTGGGTAGAACAGATTCTGAAATTATCCACAGCTTAGATCAGGCTAAAATTATTTTGCCTGCCAGAATTACCAAGCTGCTCTTAGAACTAGAATATTAAGAGTCTTTCTGAGGATATTTCTATTTATTTGTCTTCTACAGACTTACAAACCTTGTGTATGCAGTAGATATCATGGTATGATGTATTTAAAATGACCCAATAGAGGACAGTTTGGCAAAAATAGAAATTACTCTGCTTGCCAGGGAAAGTCTGCACCGTCATTGGTATGGATGGTGTTTATGACATACCTTACTATAGTTAAGTAAAATACATGATAATATAGCACCACATCAATAGTTTTCAAACTACTATTGTTGAAGATTTTAGGATATATGAAAATATACACACTAAAATGGGATGGACACAATTTGTTGTTACTACAAAGTTGTATGAAATTAAAGAAAGCATGATCAAGTTTCTGATAGGATTTTAATGGCTGTTCAGACCCTACATTTTATCTCTTGGTGAACTACAAAAGAGGACTTAGATGTACAACTCATGCATTCGCTGCTTTTCTAGTTGCTGTGTCCAAAGGCCTGACAAGCAACCCCCGGAGAAAGGAAGAGATGGCCTGCCTCACAGTTTGAGGCTCCAGTCCCTGTGACAGAGAGGGGAAAGGGGAGCATGGGGTGGCAGGTCACATCCTGTTACCAGTCAGGAAGCAGAGGAGAAGGTGCTGCTCTTCTCTTCATGGGCCCATGAGTTGGGACCACTGACATTCAGCATGAGTCTTCCTTCTTGAGTTGAGCCTCTCTGGACATGTCTCACATACGTGGGCATCAGTCACGTCAGCAATGGTTAACTATCTCAGGGGATGATGATATAGGGATCTCTCTTCCTCTTCAGTTCTGTCAGGTCTGTGATTAGTGCCTCCTCAAGGTCTAAACACTTCTCATACTCATTTTCCATTCACAGATCTCTGTCTCTGTCACTGTCTATGTCTCTGTCTGTCTATCTGTCTCTCTCTCTCTCTCACACACACACACACACACACAAACAAACACACACACAAACAAACACACACACATACATACACACAAACACACACACATACACACACAAACATATACAAACACACACATACACACACGCATACACACACACCTCATAACGTATCCCCATACACATAGTTCCCTTATCAGAGCAGTTACCTTCAGGACTTTCCATGGGGGGAAAATACAACAGTCTAGATTCCTCCTCTCTCATGCAGAGGACTAGCTTAATATCTTCATGTCACATGTTCTCCATAAGACACAATTACACACATTCATATATATATATATATATATATACATACTATTATACTACATTATACTATTATACTACATTATATAGCGACCATATACAGTGTTAGCACAGCACCTGAAAAACATGTCAAGGATCATTTATCATAAAATTTCTACCATTCATGGGTAAAATCGCCCTAAGAGAGCCACGAGGAACAATCATTAACAAGACTGACAGAGAAGCCGCAAATGAAGGACAAAGAATGAGCCGCAAATGGTGACCTGGTACCCAGGGCCCAAGTGCAGCCCATGGGATCAACACCAGCCAAGAGACCCTCGATACTCGATGAACTGCCTGTCAGCATTCAGCGTGGGGCTAGGTTTGTTAGAGGCAGAGAACGATATCCATATTTCAGTCTTACTACAAGTCACACTACCTTCAGACTTACGTAAGAGGACTCAAGAAATAATATCCTGAAAAATTCTGTGGGGGAATAAAATATCCTATATGCCTCCTTTGCATATTTCTTAGTCATTATGGACGAAAATAACAGTATTAATTCCCTGAAGGACAAAACTGATAACTGCAAACAGGAAACCAGATGTTCTCAGGACTCTAAAGAACCCAGGAGAAAAGCTAAGCAGGGAATGCTGAACTTAGGAATTCTGCTGCTGTCCCATAACAGGGGGCAGCAGTGGATCCTGGTCCAACTTGTCTGCTGCTCACTATTTTCTTCCTCCTTGGTGTTATAAGTTCCCAAAGAGGTCTTTCACATACTGTCTACACTCGAGTTGACCTATTCTTGCAAATATGTGCTAAAGAATTCAAACACCTCTCAGAAGTAGAAACTATTCAAAGATGTTTGGTCTTGGGAGGTGGCGCGGGAATTATGTTGCTTTATTTTCCTATTGTCGAGATTTAAAATAGAAATTGACAAAAGCAAGGAAGAAAGGGTTTACTCTGGCTCATAGGTCAAGAGTCTAGTTCATTGTGATGGGGGAGTCAAGGTAGCAAGAGCTTAAAGCAGCCTGGAGAGTGATGAAGGCTACTAAAAGCCTTTTCTCTACTTACACAGTCAAGAATTCCAGTCAGGGGTGGGTACCATCTACAGAGAGCCAGTCTTCCCACCTCATTTAGTACAGTCAAGTTCCTCTTCCACAGCAAGATGGGAGGTCCACTTCTCAGGAGGTTCTACATTCTGTCCAGTTGACAATTAATGCTATCATGGTTTCTTTACACATAAACATATGTATACAGTCACACTCAAACATACACACACATATATGTATGTATACTTATTTAAATGTACACACGCATACATGTACATCAAAGAAATGCAAAACAAAACAAAGCAAAGGTGGTCTTATTTCATGGGAAAGAACTGTACTCAAAGCTTGTCAGGAAAAGAAGTTCAGAGAGAAACCTACTGAAGGAGAGTCCACTTGAATGGACTCACTTGCAGTTTTCACAGGGTTCTGTCACATTGAAACATGTATGATAGTCCCTTCTTGAGATTGTTCAAAAATAAGGGCTCTGAGCCTTGAACACAAAGGGACCTCTCGAAGTGTCAGACGTCTGATTTTCCAATGGTGTAGATGTTCCTCAGTTCACCTTTGGAGGACACGATGGTTTCACTTGCACGGTCTAGACTGGCCCCCATCAGGAAGAAAATTCCCTGGGCAGAAGCACATTGGCATGGACTAGACCACTTTAACCAGGGAATCCACTAAGAAACAGCCAAGACTTGTTAGGACTAATGAGAAAATGAGATGAGCCATGTAGTGGCTTCAGAGATTTCTTAAAAAGACAGGCATCCTCTGCCTGAACCTAGATATCGCATATCACACAACAGAAGAAACTTTGTTTACTTTTTTCATACCCATCAATGAAGATGAAAACTTCAGTAACAGAACATAAATACAATAGTGGACAGAGAATAGTGGAGTAAAGGGGGGAAGATCTAGGCCCAGGTACAAGATTCATGTTACAGAAAGAATTCAACACAGGAGGGCACTTCCTGAAGACTATAAAAACTCAAGATCAGAATGTGCTAGCTTAGTTGGTGAGTGAGAAAAGTACCCTCTCTCAGGTAGGAAACCCTCATCCCAGATGCTGTGGCAGCAACCCTGTGCTGGAGGGAGGTGGTCCAGAAGATGTGAGAGTGCCATTCTGTGCTCTACTGTAGCCATCAGAAACATATGTACACATGTCTGGATCAGCATGGCTATGTGAAGAATGAGAACATGTCAAGCCAGAAAGAATGCTAACACACTCTGGAGATCAGTGAATAGTAAATGAAACACTTCTCTTCTGCTGGTAGAATCTGTCCCTGTTCGTTGACTCTCTCTTTCTGGGTAACTGGGGGAGATCCCAGGAGGCATGATGCTGTTGGGTATTCCCACTGAGGAACGGAGATACTGAACAGCTTGAAGCACTCTGTCTGCAATTCCTAAGGGAATGTCAGTTCTTTTCCTTTTTCCACCTGCATATGTCCTTCACTCTCAGTCTCCTGATCTGTACAAAAGATTAGATCCATACAATACATGTGATACGAATATAACCACACACAGCATACACACTGGTATTCACTTACAAATGACTTAAATGACAGCAACAAAATGAATTCTGCACCTATTTATTCATTCATTCATTTTGTTTATTTATTTTTAGTTTTTTGAGACAAGGTTTCTCTTTGTGGAGCCATTCATTCATAACATGAGGCCTTCCTGCCACCACCCATACAACAGTCTTCAGTGACCATCCCATCTTGCAGATAAGCTGCACTGCCAAGGACTACTTCTCCTCACCTGGCAGCCCACTGCAATCTTGTGATGGTGACATCTTCCCCATAAAGTCTTTCTATGCCTCAGAATGAGCGGATCCTCTTAGGCGAATCTTGCCTCTTCTGTTGGCTTCAGATTCTCTCTTCTAGACAAAACTTTCTCCTGATCTCTCCATATTCTTTCTCACCCTTGATTTTTTTTTAAAAAGAGATTTTATTTTTTAAGTTTATTTAATGTGTATGGATTATGAATGTTTGTATGTGTGTATGTGTACCATGTACATGTCTGGTGCCTGAAGAAGAAGCCAGGTCCCCTGGGGAAATGGGGTTACAGATGATTGTGAGCCACCACGTGAGTGCTAAGAACCAAACTTGGGTCCTCGGTTAGAGTAATAAGTGCTCATAGCCAGTGAACCATCTCTCCAGGCCCTCACCTTTAAATCTTAATGCTTGGTTGAAATTATTTGCTTTAGAACTTGGCATGATGTCACATGCCTTGAATCCCAACATTCAGGAGACAGAGGCAGGCAGATTTCTGAGTTCAAGGCCAGCTTGGTCTACAGTTCCAGGATAGCCAGAGCTACATGGAGAAACCCTATCATTGGGGGAAATATATATATATATACATATATATATATATGTATATATATGTATATATGTGTGTGTGTGTGTGTGTGCGCGTGTGTGTGTGTGTGCATACATATATATTACTCCGTGATCTATCTCTGTCCTTAGGATATTGGAGGATATATATATATATATATATATATATATATATATATATATACACACACACACACACACACACATATATATATGTGTGTGTGTGTGCATACATATATATTACTCCGTGATCTCTGTCCTTAGGATCATGGTTTTTTGGTAGCTGTCCACCTGGACATTATTCTGACCTTGAAATAATGGTAGCCCGTTTGCTCATCCTGCTTCCGTCTCCGGTTAGTTCCTTCTACAGTTTCCTCAACTAGAAACAAAGTTTAATCAAGTTAAATAACCGAGTTATTTCCTGAGTTGTCAAACGTTAAATCCATGCCCTTCTCTCATTAACCGCTTGGGGGCGGGTTGCCTGGGAATGCACTCTGGAAAAGATGTTCAAGGCCCTGGGTTGGTTCACAGCACCGCATACACTGAGTGCAAAAGCACAAGCCTGTAATGCTCTCCCTCGGAAGGTAGACACGGTGTGATGGGATGTTCAAAGCCAAGCACGGCTAGTTTGAGCCCAATCTTAACTACAGCATACAACCCTGTCTCCAAAGGAAGGGTCTTTTGTTCGCTTGTTAGCTTGTTTGTTAATTTGTTTTTCTTAACTTTCTCTGCTTGTGTTGTCACCACAACTCGGAAATCTCAAGCATAGTTGAAACGGATGAGCCTAACAGGGACAAAGCTCCACCTACAACTCAGGGTCCCCTTACCTCTCCGTTTCACGCCAGTCGTGCTCCACGCTCCACGCTCAGGTTACCGCCCCCTCCGTGTTTCTCAGCTTAGAGTCTTAATCTCACTCTTGCACTCCTCCATCACTCGCCCTTATTCACACCCCCCTGCTGCTTCGCACCTCACACTTTCCCAGACCTTTCCTAAATACACCCTGACAATAAGCCACTTCGAAACCCAACCAACCTCAGCCTCTCGGAGGAGGTTCGCAGAGGCTCCTCTCCATGTTCTTAACCTTGGCGGCAGGCACACTGAGTCACCAGAAAGCTTTTCTAAAACCCCCCGATGCCTGGTCTTTATCCCAGACCAATTAAATCAGAAGCCCCGGGGAGAGGCCCCAGCGCTGGCGTTTTTTCATAGCTCTCCAGGTGATTCCAATCTTCAGTGGAGGTCGATAACCGCTGCCTGCCGCCATTTATCACGTTCTCCCTTTTGGTTGTAATTACACTGTATTTGTCTTATTCCCAGGACTAAATTCGAAACTCCTCGAGGGCAAAGACCATCTACCACATCTGCTTATCCCCTGCAGTTCTCGGGGACTCAGAGATGCAATAAATATTGTTGGATTTAATTTGAAATTAACCATAAGCTTCCATTTTAGACCTTGCATATAATTTTACAAAAAGAATCCAATTAGTAGAGGACTAATCTGAGGAATTTTCTAAAGTAAGATTCTATATTTCATTACCAAAAATATTCTGATATACCTTTGAAGTCAGACGAGCTCTGGTTAAAAACCCTGCGTGTGTGCAGCTGATGCTGTCTTTGGCTTTTACACTTCTCAGTTTTGAACTCTGCACAAACACAATAAATATTCTATTTCATCGGAGAGCCCACTGCAAAGTGTGACTGGGTGTGTGCTCCTTTCTAACTGAAATAAACAAAGGCAGCCTGGGTAGCGCAGTGATCTGCCTTCCCCGGTGCCGATGCAGAAGGTACCTCAAGCTAAACTAGTGTGAACTTAGCGCAGAGCACCTGACCTCCTTTCTCGAGCTGGGGGGAAAAAAAGAAAAGAAACGAAAAAGAAATGAAAAATGAGACGAGGAAGATTCGCCAGCCTTTGTGCGGCTACAGTTGCTAAGGAAACTGCTTCCTTAGCCTCAACCTGTCCACGCAGCCGGTTTCAGGCATTCTCCTGCTCCTTTTGAAAATAAGGATATCAAAGAGGAGAGAGATGATATAGAATAAAAGTCAAGGTTGCCGTGGTGCAAACGGAGCCTGGCGCTCTTCCTCCCTTCTACGCCGCTGCTCTCCGAGTCACCTAGAATATTTGCCACCTGGCAAAAGCCTCCTGGAACTAAAATCTTAGAATTAGCCAATAGGGTAAACAAAACAATAGGAAGCCCTATTTGACATGCAGCAGTAGCTAAAAAACTGCCTTCTCTCCCCAACCTGCTCTTTTCTTTCCTGCTGGGAAAGGAGGAAGCAACCCTTAACCCAGCAGGGGAGGTGCCTCCGCCCTCTCTCGCCCCACATCTCCCGAGAAAGTGCTCCAAGTTTTTCAGCGCAGTGGATGCAACCTGGGGCTCCTGAAACTCCTGTGATCCTGAACCGTGCAGTGTTCAAGGTGGAAGGGGGCAGGCAGAGAATGCCAGGCTCCGAGGCAAGTGAGGGGCTGGGCACAGCAAACAGGGATGCCAAAGTTAAGGAGACTCAGCTCAACCTCACTCCAGGACCTCACTGAAGAGGACGTGTTGCCCCAGCAACAGCCCAGTGAGCACAGAGAATCCTCCCTCATCCTTTTGAGGAAGCAATCTGCTGGCCAGTGGTGGACACTGCACGGATTTGAGAGAGTGACTTGACCATAATTATTACAATTCTCATTAGAGGAGAGTTCTCCTCCTCTATTCCTCCACTTTCCATTAATTAATTTAGTCCCTGCCTTCAGTGAAAACAGACTATTTCCTTCACCGATTCAGATGAGAGGTACCAATACAGAAACACTCTGTAGACAGGAAATTCACAATCAATCCCAGGTGGCAGCCCCACATGGGCTGAGGTGGGGAAAGTTAGGGTCTCTGGAAAACAGAGAGAAGACCCCACTGTTGGCAGTTGGCTTTTGTGGTATGGGACTGTACCAGTGCCTACCATGCTGGGCCAGTGCTCTACGTCTATGGTGCCAAACACTGGCATTGTTGAACTGGGGATTACATAAATGCTACGGTTTAAACTGATATATATATATACATATATATATATATAATTTTTGATATCTGAAGGGAAAGAGATACTGCCTGATTTTTGTCAGATGTATAGAATCTATATGATGTATAAAATATATTGCTATCTACTTAGAAATTCGATGAAGGCAACTATAAATATTTTATTAGATATCATACATCATATATATCTTTAAATTGGGGTGTGTGTGTGTGTGTGTGTGTGTGTGTGTGTGTGTGTGTGTGTGATGTATGCATGAGTTTGTACAGGTGCAACCATGCAGGCATGTGTGGAAACCAAACATTTCACATTACAATATTTTCTTCCATCACTTCTTCACCTTACTTTTCAAAAGATTTTGATTAATTGTTTGTAAGGGATGATGGACATGTGAATATAGGTTTCTCCAAAGGTCAGGGACAGATCCCCCAGGAGCTGGAGTCAATGCAGTTGTGAGCTGCCAGCTGTGGGTGCTGCTGGGCACCAAACTCAGGTCCTTTCATACTATTAACCACTGAGCCACCCCTCCAGCCTTTCCACCTTACTTTATGAGCCAGGATCTCTCCCTGATCCTGGAACTCACTCACTGACTAGACTAGCTGGCCAGTGGGGCCCTGCTTCCTCCTTCGGTTTCGGAGTTAAAGGCACACATCACACACTCAGCTTCTTACACAGGAGCAGAGGACAGACTCTTGGGTCCCTATGCTGTACACCACACAATTACCAACTGAGCCACCCCGCCACACGTACACTTTGGGTTTGGGGTTCTTTTTTTTCTTCTTTCTCTCCGTATGTTTGGTTCACTGTGTTAAGAATTGAATCCAGAGCCTTGCACAGACTAGGCAAGCTTCCGAACACTGCGATACACTGCCAGCACCTCACATGCACTGTGGCTTTTAAATTTTGTTTTGTTTTGATAGGTCTCCCCATGTTGGCTCTTCTGGCCTTGGTCCCCTGCCTATACCTACTGTGTGCAATCACTCTAGGTGTATGCCACCATTTCTAGCCACATACCCTTTCAGAACTTGGATTAATGCTGTGTTAGGCAATAGGCTTATTAATCAGATGTCCAGAATATAACAAACGAGTCAGGTAATACAGCTTTAGATCTAACAATGGTTTTGTTTCTGTCCTTAAGTCAAAAAGCACTTTTTTCTTATGGGTCAACAGCCAGTTAGGTAGACAGTTTCTGTGTCTAGAAACTAAGAAGTAACAATCCTAACTAGGTAATTCTGGCCAAGCTACCGAAATTATTCCACTCGGACAAAGCAGAAAGCACAACATAATTACAGTAATGCAAAAAGACTAATTAATGACCAGTGGGATTCTCTCAGAGATTGCGTGAAACCCATCCAAACAGTGATTAAGGATTTTTCCCCCTTAATTTTCCAGGTGGATGAAAATATGCCAGTGCATTTTCTCAGATGTATGTCTCCTGACAGGGGAGTTTCCTGCGGAGGTCACAGCCAGAGGCTAGTCTGTTCTGCTAAGCTGCAAGATTGCCGTGCCAGTCACACAGGGCGGTGAGAGCACCTCACTTCTGGAAACATGCTCTGTGAAATCAATAGGGCCAAGCAGATCCCGTGTCTAAGAAGCATGACAGTGACAAACACGAGAAATCACGCAAAATACAGCATGGAAGGAAGTGGGTGATCCGCTTTACACTCCAAGTCTCGATGCTCAGTCATGCGGTCACCCCTACAAGGCAGGGGGATGCTACATGAAACAGGTGAGAACGACAGTGGATGGTCCTTTCCCCAAAGGAGACAGGAGCCCCGGTCCTGGATGCCCACCAGAACCATGTGAGGAGCAGGTAAAATATGTTCAAGACCAGGACTTTCAAGAACAACTGAGTCAAAACCTCTATGTGTGGGCCCTGGTGCCTCCCAAGCTAAAAGTCACTGTTTCTAGGAAGAGTAATTTCAAACTGTCATTAGTCAGAGGGTGCATGATTTTCTAACGCAAGAGGCATCCTAGAAGGTATTAGGACATTTGTTGTTGGGCTGTGGTCTGGGATAAAATGGTGTGTGTGTGTGTGTGTGTGTGTGTGTGTGTGTGTGTCTGCATTGTGCTTGTGTGTATGTTACACCATAGTGTGTTTTTGTAATCTTACTTTCCTTTAGTTTTTTAGTTCTTTGTTTGTTTTTGGTTTGTTTTTGGTTTTGGTTTTTTTTTGTTTGTTTGTTTGTTTGGTTGGGGTTTTTTGTTTGTTTGTTTTGGGTTTGTTTTTTTGTTGTGGTGTTGGGACTCAGACAGAAGGCTCCATGCAGGATAAGCATACATTTTACTACTGAGCCTTAGTCCCCTGTTCACTTTTTTTTTTAATATATATACAAACTGCCTTAGCTAATAAAAGCTCAGGTAAATTGGACTTCAAAAGCATATCTAGGAAGTAAAGATGTAACTTTCCATTAGGACTTCTACAGAGGAACCAATACTTTGTCCTCCCCGAAGAATGCAAATTGCCACATCAAACCTAGGTCACATCTTCCAGAACAATCTAAGGCACAAGGCATTCTGTGTCCCCTTCAGCGCTGGCTGTGACAACCTCTATCACATGAAGTTCTTCTCTCTCGGATCCGGAGGGATATTTTGGGACATGCCTAGACAAACCTTCTTGATGGCGTCCTTACTTCCAAAAGACTCACATGCACGCTCCTCTCCCCCATGTGTTCTGACAAGGAAGAGACTGTCTTTAGGATTTCATTAGAGGGTTTAGTCTGTGTGTTTGTGTTCATGTAGGTGCATTTCTATGTGTGTGCATGGAAGTGCACTTGTAGGAGGGGGATATATACATATATATATATATACACACACATATACATATATATACATATATACATATGCACATGCGTGTAGAGATCAGAGATCAACCCTGACTGTCATTCCTCAGATACCATCCATCCCGATCTTTGAGACAAGTCTCTCACTGGCCTGGAACTCACCTAAATAGACAGGCGAGTCTCCAGGATCTCATTTTCTCTGGCTCTCCAGAGCTGGGATCACAATCCCACCCCCAAATTGGGCTCTTTTTTTCCTTCTGAGTTCTGGGGAGCAGCGCAGGTCCACATGCTAGTGTGAGTAAGGAAACCCAGCCAACAGGGCAGCTCTGGAGGGTGCACTGACCTCAGGCAGGACACACACAGCCTGAGAACAGCACTCTCTGCAGCTCCTGCCCTCCCCACCCCCAACCCCCACCTAGCTTAGCATCTTTGAGTCTGAGGAAAAGAAGGTGGGAGAACCGAGGAAGGTCTCCATTTCCTTAGCTGTCATTAAGCCCCGATGTAGCTTGGGCACTGTCAGCCCCAGGCAGACTCCCATCTCTGATGCGAGGTCAGGATGCTTTGATTTCGCTTCGTTCGGGATCCAGCTCAACCTCGTTATATGCCAAACGCCCTCCAGGGTGTCCTACTTCTGTGGATCTTCTCCCGTGTCAGGGCTTCTGAAACTCTCATTCTGTCCTTTAGACGGCCTCACTTCCCCACCCCCACTCTTCCCTGGGAAAGTTCCAAGACCCTTTGGCTTACAGTTTTAAAATACTACGCGAAAAGTGTTTTGTGATCTTGAGCAAACATCATTAAAACGTGAATAGCTATGAGGGAAGATATGGCAGACAGGTTCGAAAATAAATGGGGCATGCTCTGAATTTGATTGAAAGAAAAAAAGAATTTTACATCATCTGAAAATTA